>NW_019722439.1:350974-385843 GCF_002891405.2 Cryptotermes secundus | reverse complement strand
ATAATGTATGAAAAACAGTGCAACAGGACGCTAAAATACAAAATTATATATATATATATATATGTGTGTGTGTGTGTGTGTGTGTGTGTGTGTGTGTGTAAAATTAAGTAACAAGCATGCATTGATAGTTTAATGTTCTATTTTACTGGTGGATCAGTTCTTTTCTGGAATTTCGTCGAAGTATGGTCTGTTGGGGTATATAAAGTGTATTATGCTATGCTGAAGAATTGTTTATATTGTGGATGCGATGTAGTATGCCAGTACGTAGTTGTTGGTACCGTGTCTGCTGGAAGCAATGAATCTCGGATGTGTGGTGGAGTGTAAGTTGTGTCCTAGTTGATACTTGGCGCCGAGGTTTGTCATAGGTACGGAATGCTTAGTTGGAATTACTGGTTACTGTTGTTGCATCTACGAAGCTGGTTCATGTCTCCTATTCTGGGTCCGGGATATAGCTAGTCGGAGTGCTGGAAGGTAACTGAGAAAGGCTCATGCGACCGTAATGTATTGTGGTCAAATAAGACAATAAAATCGATTAACCTATCAACATTTTATTAAAATTGAATTTACGGCGTTGTTCTATCGACAGCTATAATGACTCGATTCAGCAACACAACAGGATGTAAAAAGACCAATTTGACCACTTTGAAGGATTAAGTAAGGACTTGTAAGACAGGACATGAACATCACTGGTCCGTACGTCAGATATTTACGTCTGAGTTGTAATCTGACCTTTGATTTGTCCTCTTCTTTACTTTCGTTGATGGTTTTAAGCTGACAAATAATTTCTCCAGCCATTGTCGCCTTGATATTATTTTCCAACCCCGAATTTCGTAGTTTGTCCAAAGCTTCATGGAGTGATTCTTCGGCCTGGATCCAAGCACGGGTTTGTTGATGGAAGACTGCGGTAAGGACCAGTAGTTTGATGGCATCTTGCTGAGGTAATTTCAACCTGAGAGCCCTTTCTGCGTCCTCCAGAGCTAGACTTGTATAACCTAAGCGTAGAAGCACTTGACTGCGACCATAGTAACTGTGAGCAAGGCTCCGACTTCCATGAGGTGCTAACTTGATGGCTGAAGTGTATAGCTCTAACGCTGCCTTGACGTCGGCTGATTCTGAGGTCGAGGCTGTGGTCTCTAGATAACACCTATCTCCCAGAAGCCGCAAGGCCTCTGCTCGTGTTTCACATTTACCAGAGAAGTCATCTGTCACACAGAAGTCTTGGAGTTGAGGTAATGCAAGGATCTTTTCTGCTCGTTGCCTGTCACCTTGTAACCTTGCAAACGTTGTCAGGAAGTCTTCCTCACTTCTAGCAACCTGCCAAACAATGTCCAGCAAAGAATCGAATGCGGACATCTGGGAACATAAAACAAGGCTTGAATGAATGACAGACGTTATATAGCCTCCGCACCGACCACACAGAAAACACAGCATCTATTGTTGAAACGTGTTTACCGAACCATTGCAAGGCAACGGTCGCGGCACGGACTCCATAGAAAGGCAGTCACATGATAGATATCTCGCCAGTCCATTGGCGCGCTGACTGTTGCCTAGCAACGAGTTATAAATATTCGTCCTCTTGTTGAGTGCGCTTACGCGAAGAGGTGTTTATCGCGACGTTGCATAGCTATACACATTACATTATATATAATTATTGTAGTACCCTGCTCACGTGTACTGTAACGGTGACTTGTACGAATGGACGTCATTTGTAACGTAATTTTGCAACAATTCTGTAATAATTCTACATTTTGGATACACAGTTCTAATTTTAAGTTCAGTGTGAAACTGGCGGTCGCTCACAGTGGCCGCGCGGTCTAAGGCATGAACTGTCCTCGCTCACCCAAACATTGCGATCGTGGGTTCGAATCCTACTTCAAGCATGGATGTCTGTGTACGTTAGTTCTGTGTTTGTAATAAGTAGCGGCCTTGCGACGGGCTGATCCCCCGTCCAGGAAGTCCTACCGACTGCAGTAAATGTTTAAGAAACTGAAAAAGCGGCCAAGGTAAAAAAAAATGTCTGTAGAGGCTTAGGTAGATGAGACTGGCCATTAGATTAGCCATTATTAAAGAAAATTAATTGCTGTTTTGTGAGAATACGTATATTGAAACCGGGTGATCATCTTCAAGGTTAAAACATATAGTTATATCTAATAAGACTGTGTGCATGGTTTTTATTACTTGTGAGTAAGGTTGTTATGCGGGGCGGCGTTTTGTCATCTTGAGTGAAACGAGAATGCGACGACCGTGTTACACCACTTGGCTATCTGGCAGTCACAGACGCATCCGGCAGTGTTGCGAGTCAGCAAAAAATCACGCATGCGCATGAAAGTCCCTTCTACCACTTCGCTCAGTTTCCCCGCTCCTCTGGCCATTACGTATAGCGGAAAAAAATAAAGTCGGATACTTTTTGGACATACGGTATACACATATGTATTAATGTAGTGCAAATTAAAATCACTCAGATAAGAGCCTTTAGGAATAACCGCAAGATTTAGACCAATTATAATATTCTAAGTAACTGATACAGATTAATAACAGTACTGCATAAGGATAAATATTAAGTCCAACCATTTGTATGGTTAACGTTACCTGGCCTATGGCTACACAGCGCATGATTTAAACGTTACAGAATTTGACTGCTGTTATTAAAAGTGACAGACTATTATAATAGTGAGAATAGGTCGTTTCAGAGCGCTGGAAATCTTACGAGGAGCTTGGAGTGATGGATGCGAGGCTGCTTATGATAATTTATGCGACAGCACGTGAGAAGTATAATACACATAACAGAACACCTGCTCGCTTCAGTGGAATTCCATGGTACACGCCAGGAAGAACGAGATAACTATCTCATTATGCCTTACGCAGAAAGATATTTAAATGTAAATATCATGTACTGCGTTCAGATATCGTTAAACCTTTTCAACGCACAATGCAGCTAACCCTTTAAAGCACCGTGGTTAATATGTATATCAAATGTAAGAGAATACAGAAATAGACTTCTCACTGGTTGAATATTTTTAAATGTGGTGGCCTCTGTGGTCTAGTGGTCGGAGTTCCTGGCTACAGAGGTCCGGGTTCGATTCCCGGCGTTACCAGATTTATTTATGAGAAGTACTGGGTCTGTAACGGTTTCCACCCAGCCTCGTGACGATAATTGAGGAGCTATTTCAAGGAAATAGCGGCTCCGGTCTAGAAAACCGAGATTAAAGGCCGTGGGGATCCGTTACGCTGACCACATGACACCCTCTATCGTCTAAAGTTGGCACTAACTTCGCCGACAAGCAGCGCTCGGTCGGTATAGTTCGCTTGCGGACTAAAACCGCGGAGTTTTTTTTTTGTTAAATGGAAGAAGATGAGAAATTACACACTTCGTAAATTAAGTTAAGCGTAACGCCTGGAATATGAATTTGACGCAGTCTTCCATAAATTCGAGACAGGAAGGAGTTCTCCACGAACCGCGCAGTGCGTTGTGCTCTGGCAATATGTGTCATATTCTGTATGAATAAGAGATCTAAAGTTATCCCTGTGAGAGGCCGTGTAGGCCTATAGGACTGTCAGATGTCGAGGCTTCCACATTTTCTACATAATCAGCTCACGGATGGTGGTGAGATTGTCAGCCTTACGCACCGGCAGCCCTTTTACCCCCTAGGAAAGTTCCTGGTACTCATTTCTGTTAGAGGCTGAGTCAACCCCAGGGCCATAGTGCAGCTGGAATGATTAGGTCAACTGATCGGGAACCGTACCCGCGACCTTCCAGCTTATAGCATGGTGCCTCTACCAACTACTCTACCGCTACAATATCGGCATTAGAGATGTAAATTAAAAATATACATCTGTCCCTATGCGTAAGTACCGTTCGTGAGGATGCAATGTGCAGTAGTACCAGGGATTCGCTTATTAATTAATCTTAGACATTAACGGAGGTTAGTGGCCACTCCCCGGCGGCTTTGTCCACAAGGAAAGATTAATAACCAGCGGTTAGGAAGGTAAAGGAATCGCAGAGCCGGTAAAGAAAGGAAAAGACGTTGCGTCTGATTGGGATTGTAATTACGTGAGTGCGGAATGCATTGTGAAAGAGCCAGGTCACCTCTAGTAAAATATTTATTAATATCTTTGTCATTGCAAACCTGTGACGTTAACTAACCCTCCCGTTATATAAGTGAGTAGATCGAGAGAAAGTTCTGATTCTCGAAATTATTGAGTTTCTCGTCTTTGTCCGTTGTCTTGTATTCTGTAGAGTACTTACTTACTTACTTACTTACTAGGCCGCGCCATAGCTCAAACGGTTAGTCGCTGGCTTCCCATCGCGGCGGCACGGGTTCGATCCCGGGTCTGGTCAAGTGGGATTTGTGGTGGACAAGGTAGAGCTGGGGTAGGTTTTCTCCAAGTATTTCGGTTTCCCCTGCCAATCTTCATTCCACCAATTGCTCCACAGTCACCCTCACCTATCATTTGGGGCTGGTACAATAGGCCAGAAGTGGCCGCAGTGCAAGGGACTTAGTCCCACCCCACTAGTAATAAAAAAATACTCATGGAGCTGAGCCCTTTTTGATAAGAAGCCAAATCTGCAGCTACTGAAGAATTTGCCAGCATTTTATGGAACCTGAAGGTTCATTACCGGGTTCACAAGAGCCCTCCAATGGTCCCTATCCTCAGCCAGATCAATCCAATCCATCCCATCCCATCCTATCCTATCTCTCTAAGATCCCTTTTAATATTGTCCACCCACCTACGCCTTGGTCTTCCTAATGGTCTCTTTCTTTCTGGCTTTCCCACCAATATCCTATATGCATTCCTCCTCTCCCCCATTCGTGCTACATGCCCTGCCCACCTCATCCTCCTTGACTTGATCATTCTAATTATACTTGGAGAAGAGTACAAGTTATGAAGCTCCTCATTATGCAGTTTTCTCCAACCTCCTGTCACTTCATCCCTCTTCGGTCCAAATGTTCTCCTCAACACCCTGTTCTCATATTCCCTCAGTCTATGTTCCTAATGTCAGAGACCAAGTTTCACACCCATACAGAACCACAGGCAATCTGCAGAGCACTAGACGCTGGATAAAGTGAACAGCTGCACAGTGCTGAGTTTTGTACACCGTTTCCAGAACCCTTTAGCATTAAGATTCTGATTAACGGGGTTTGTTGTATTACTTTCTCTCTCTTTTTTGGGGGGGGGGATCCTGGCAACATGTTCAATTTAATAGTAAAATTAATAAATATTTTTCTTGTTGATTTTTCTTTATCAGAATTCGGTGTAGCTGACCAGTTCATATCTCCTTGAAATAGGTCACTTACTCCTTGATAAGTGATTTTCGCCAGGTTAAGAACCGCTCTTAACCAGCAGACAATATCAATTCTGAATGCTTAATGTCTGCTTCTCATTTCAAAGAGCAAAGTACATTTGTGTTATTAGAGTTCTTGTGATTGCGAAAGGAAAGGCGGAGCACTACCAATAGTCTACTGTGTTCTGTTTTTGTTGTCTCTCATGTTTCTGACAGCTATCTAATAAGAGAAATTGGTTTCCCGTCAACTTCCGAAGACAGGAGGAACTAGTTGGTTGCCCAAGGACTTACAGGTTGAAGAAATTATGGTAGTTGTACTCGCGGGAGGTTCAATTTACCTTGATTGTCTTTGTGACCTGGGAGGCACGAGACAAGACGGGTTCACGCTTCAAACTCTGAAGTTTATATTCAGAATGAAAGCACGGATAGACCATCTCTGACGTGGAAATGGAAAATCGTGCCTAGGATGATTTTTGTAATATGATTTTGATGCATTGCAGAAAACTTTCGCACTTTTTCTATTGCATTATTTTCGTTCTTTTGTAACTGTTATTGTATTGCACAGTGTTCTCTGAGCTCACTCATGGCTGCTACACGAAATTAATATTAAAAACTTTCAGTCATAACGGCCAAGCACAAACACAAATTAAACACACACAAATATAATAATTTTAAAAATACCGTGTTCTGGAATATATTCCGTGTCCTGTAGTCCGCAAGCGAACTATACCGACCGAGCGACCGCCGCTTGTCAGCGAAGTTAGTGCCAACTTTAACGGATAGAGGTCGCGTGGTCAGCGCAACGGATCCCCACGACCGTAAATCTCGGTTTTCTAGACCGGAGCCGCTATTTCCTTGAAATAGCTCCTCAATTATCCTCGCGAGGCTGAGTGGACCCCGTTCCAGGCCCACTACTTCTCAGAAAATCTGGTAGCGCCGGGAATCGAACCCGTGATCTCTTGATCTGTAACTAGGAACTCTGACCATTAGACCACAGAGGCGGTCGTTCTTGAATATAACGGTGTAAAATTTCGTATACAACACAGAACACCATATTCTTAATATTGACATCGTGAGAACCTCAAATACATTAATCTTCCATGTACTTATGAGTTCCAAGCTGTAATGTTCAGTGTGAGGAGTGCCATAACGTATGCTCTTCACGCAGAATTTTCTCTGTAATCATATAAAGGACATGGGCAAGGCATATGAGATGGGTACTCATTCTGTGGGCAACTTTAGAAGCTCTTAATATTAAAGCAGCTTTTAACATATAATCTTAATAGTGTTCATTCTGTTGTGTGATATAAATAAAGTATATAATGATACAAAACTTAACCTAGAAGACTCAATTTATGAATTTATGCATTTAAATAATTTCAAGACATAATAAGGATCCTTATTTGAAGAATAAGATAAAAATTAATTGCAATTTAACAACTGAACCTGGAGCATTTTACGCTTGATGATGGCCCAGTATAAGGGTCGAAACATATTGCGTTTGTAAAAACAAATATATACAAATATTGATACGGTAATATCTTATTTATTTTTTTAAATACAGAATATTGTTGTTTATACTGCATACTTTTATATACCTTATTGATAACATATAATTTCCTTTATGTTTTAAATGATTTTGGAACGGCGATAGTGATTTTATATGCTTGAAACTCGTGTCCTATGAGGGAACCCTTACAAGGTTCCCTAGAGGGATATTTCTGATAATGTTGCTTTAATGTACAATGTGTGGAATTTTGTACCCTGTGAACACAGCAACACAAACACGCGTAATACACATCCGTTCTAAAATGAGAAGCCACTAAATCATTCCTGAGTTCGCATACTCAACATTTTTCCATCTTGTTTCTATAAACACAATTAAGCCTGGACACTGGCGTTGCTGCGGTGGCAGAAATTGTAACTAAATTATTCAGTAACGGTAAAAGTATTTCCTAACTACGTGCACGAACCTCAGGCTTCCAGACTAAACGTTGTAACATAAGCACAACCGCGGCTTCAGATCTGCAAAAGCAACTGAATCGAAGTACTAATTATCTAAGTAACTAATTACATTAGAAGCCGCGCCATAGCTCTAGCGGTTAGTCGCTGGCTTCCCACCACGGCGGCCCGGGTCAAGTGGGATTTGTGGTGGACAAAATGGTGCTGGGGCAGGTTTTCTCCGAGTACTTCGGTTTCCCCTGCCAATCTTCATTTCACCAATTGCTCCACAATCACCCTCACCTATCACCTGGGGCTGGTACAGTAGGCCAGAAGTGGCCGCATTCACTGCTATGCAACGTTGCTGTAAACATTTTCCACAACAATATAAGCTGTTTTCTGTGCGTGGTCGGTGCAGAGGTTATATAACGAGATTTCAGGAATAATCAAGGTCTTTCGTTGTAGCGGAAGCTACTAGAAATAGGGCATAATCTGCTGTACTGAGCCTGGACTGACATATACATTTATTAACATATTTAACATGTAATGTTAACCCAGTTTCCGAAACATTGTGATCTCTGGTGTTTTTTAGAATACCGGACTATAGACAAAGTCAAAACACCAAGCATTTTCAACAATTTACTTGACAATAAAAATGATGCCGAAAAATATGTCGGTATTAATTTTCTATGGTTATGGCCTGCAACTATGTTTCGATCTTGATAGATCATCGTATGGTGGATTAAAATAAATAAATACAGAAACAGTTGAATTATTAGTTAATGTTTAAAATTAATTTCTATAAATGCATGTATTTTTCACATTAATATATGACAACCGATTTAAGATCTGAGGATTATAGGCAACACCCAGGGCCCTCTACACATTTACCTATGACAGAACAGGTAAACACAATTTGGGTACAGTCACATAAGACACCCACAACTACGTGCAACAAATCGCCGAGTATCTACAACACAGGAGACTGCTTCACCAAGCGTCTAGTACAGCTAAACGTCTCCATATGCATGCCATAGCAGCAGATAACTAAAAGCAGGAAGACCATTACAGATAACAGGCCATTCACAACACCCTCCATTAGCCGGCCACATGACTCCCATTACTCAACAAGAAATTCCATATTAGAAAGACACAGACACACATTAAACCACGTACACTAATATTGTATTATGCGCGTGAAACCGCACATAGCCCACAGTGATAAGTCGTGCCACGTATCTTGAAGTGGAAATGATCCCTTGTTTAGAAATTAATTCTAACGTTAACTTATAATTCAGTTTGCTCTGTTCTTATCTATTTCTAAACCACCTGATGATGACCTGTCAAGTTCGAAACATATAGNCGGATTTCTTATATTTTTCCTTCTACCCTGAAGATGGAGGCGATACGTTCCACCGAAACGTCGATTAACACCACATATACATGGTGCCAAATCCCAGAAGACTGCTTTCTTCATATAGTTGTATAGTATAACCACCGAAAATTAATATTGATACTTTCCTCTGTTTCATTTTTGATGTTAAGTAAATTTGTTTATATGCCTTCATTAACTGACTTCATGGAGATGAGCCTTCTTGAAAAGCCACCAATTACGCATCTACTCAAGAACTTACCAATGTTTTATGGAAACCGACGGTTCATTACCGTGTTCACAAGAGCCGTCCACTGGTCTCTATCCTGAACCAGATCAATCAAGTCCATACCACCCCGTCCTATCTCTAGGATTCATTTTAATATTGTCCACCCACCTACGTCTTTGTCTTTCTAGTGTTCACTTTCCCTCTGACTTCTCCACGAATATCCTATACGCATTCTTCTTCGTCCCCGTTCGTGATGCGGCCACTGTATACTGTAATTGTATGACGTCACAGGATGCAGGGAACAAAGAGTTTTGTGTGGTATCTGTCGATATTTACATCTTCGGCCCACAAACCGCCACATTCATGGTATTTATCTTCTGCCGAAACAGAACATCCTGTACAGACATACATTTAAGAACAAGGGACGACACCCCGTGTGAGGTGAAATAAAATGCACCAAAATAACGGGGGTATAATAGAAACTTTAAGGTATTTTATCTAGTTTTACCTTGAAAAGGGACTGCAGCGTGTGATTTTAACACGGACTAACACAGTGTAGCAATTTTAACATAATTTAATAAAATATTTGTAACATATCAAGACACCTGAAGATGGATATTTGGGGCCGAAACATATAGTGTCAAAGTGTATAATGTTAAACTAAAATTAAAATTAAGTAGTGAATAAACAAGTGTTACAATATTGACGGACGATAAATACATGGACGCTAAGTTAAACAATTGCAACAGGACGCTGAAATACAGAATTATCCGGTCATGTTTATGTCATGCACTTCATGATTACAAAGTAAGACTTTCTTGCGTAGGTTTATGACTCATATGACGAGAGAAACCCCCGATTTCTATCTGAGAATAGAAGTTTCGCCTGGTTTAATTCTGCGCTCCAACAAAGTTACTTCACACACAGCAGACGCACTATTGTCAAAGGGGAGGGGAAATAAATGTAACCGCTATGCCCCTACCCCTTTCTTATAGCTGTAATAAGACCAAGATACTGAGGCTGTAAACTTAACTATTACATTCATTTAATTTTTTTTTCTTCCTACAGACTTGAATACACGACAACCAAGTCATTGTCGTGCTTCTTTTGGTGTAAGAGCGAACAAAAACCTGCCCGAAAGGTAGCAGCATGCAAGGAGGGAACAAACTGAGGACGCAAGTGGGGAATGTTTTAATTTGGTCTCCTCAGAAAACTGCTTTATTCTCCTTTACTGCGAAGAAACAGATGGTCTCCACTAGGCATACAAATTCCTGCAAATGAGCTCACACTTTTCATTAAAAACCTGTGTAAGCGCACTCAGCCCTCATGAGGCAGCCATTGAAACCGTCCGTCAGGGAAGCAAATTCTGAGACGCTAAAGACGAAGTCAAGAAATAATTAAACTTGCTTTAAAAACAAATTTAATTAAAAACTAATGTATACCACTTATTTTCAGTGAAAGGGAGATGAAGTCAGTAGTTATTAAGTTGCGTGTAATAGTGTAAATGTAGTGGAGTGGATAATTAGAGCCCCAGCTCCCGAGAAATAATTAAATTATACGCAGATATTAAATTTAACTAGTAAAATTGCAATTACTTTTATATAAAGGTATGTTCTTGAAACAGAAAATGTGGCAACATTTTCGGTCACAGTGAGTCGTCTAATTTTCTTCTTGTATCGGTTAAGAATTGCAACCGTTGTCTAACAATGTTTATTTACCTTGTAATATTGGATTCAATCACATAGGAGTGACGGTCTGCACTGATAAACTAGCAGCCGCATGGTCTTGGGTTCGAAATACGGGAATGTACAGAGTGATTCTAACGTACACGTAACACTTACATGCGCATTGATTTGTAAGACTGTGGGAGACTGACAGACCTGTATGCATCACGTCACTAAACTCGCCCTCTTATGCACTTCTTGATTTATGTAAACTATTGTGTGTGAGGAGCCGGTCACAGTAGCCGAGTTGTCTAAGGCATGCACTGTCTTCGCTCGCTCGGAAGCCGGGATCGTGGGTTCGAATCCCACTCATGGCATGGATGTTTGTGTGCGTTTTTCTGTGCTTGTCTACAGGTAGAGGCCTTGCGACGAGCTGATCGCTCGCCCAAGGAGTCCTACCGAATGTGTAAGATCTAGTAAACCGAAGTGAAACGGAGAGTTTCATGGAGGTCGGCCTAGGCCCAAATTGGGGCTGTAGCGCCACAGAAAAAAAAATTGTATGTGAGGAACAAGTTTGGTAGTGAGCCATGCCTTGAATATGCAGACTTACAGAGCAAACGTTCTGCTTGTTGCACTATATTTCCGGTAGTGTATTTAAACATCCTTACTTACTGAGCTGAGCTGAGCCCTTCTTAAGGAGAAGCCAAATCTGCAGCTACTCAAGAATTTCCCAGCGTTTTATGGAACCCGAAGGTTTATTACCGTCTTCACAAGAGTCCTCCACTGGTCGCTATCCTGAGCCAGATCAATCAAATCCATACCATCCCATCCTATCTCTCTGAGATCCATTTTAATATTGTCCACCCACCTACGCCTTGGTCTTCCTTATGGTCTCCTTCCTTCTGGCTTTCTCACCAATATCCTACATGCATTCCTCTTCGCCCCAATTCATGCTACATTCCCTGCCCACCTCATCCTCCTTAAGTACGTGTATTTAAACATCCTGTTGTATTAATATATCATTGATTTCATACAATATATTTCCTTGTACAATGCAACTTATAATTGTCTACATACACAGAACGATTAGAAACACTACTACACAGGCAGGGTTAAGAAGACGCTACAGTCAAAGGGGCATACATGATAACTACACCAGCATACTTTGGAACTACACAATAACAGACAGACAGACAGACACCCATGCCGCAGCGCAAATAAAGCCAAACATGAAGAGCTGAAACAATGTTTCGGTCACTGGACGACGACCTCAAGCAAAATATTGGAATTTTAACTAGTTTTTATTGATTTTAACTCAAGTTCAATTACTTTAAATTAAGATATCTCATTCACATATGATATGAGAAGTTGGGCATACCATACAGTGCAACAATTTTAGCGAATTAGAGACAGCTGATGATGAAGAAAGCCTTCTTGTGGGATGTGGTGCCATGTAGATAGTGTGTTAACCGACGTTTCGGAGGAACTTATCGCCTCCATCTTCAGGGTAGAAGAAAAATGTATGTCAGTTACTGCTCGCGCTGGTTCCTCGCTCTCGGATTTTCTTTTTTCCTTCTACCCTGAAGATGGAGGCGACACGTTCCTCCGAAACATCGGTTAACACGGCGCCACATCCCAGAAGACGGTATTCTTCATAGTCACCTCCGTGAAAACCTCAAATCTTACACACCTGATGATGGCCTTGTACGGCCGAAACATGTTGTGAGAAGGAGACAACAATAAGTTGGAAATATCTTGTATGAAATAATTATGTATCCGATTTTTTTATTCCCCTAAATATGTGAAATTATGACGTAATCGTCTACGTCAGTTTCTGGTAACGGCGCACTGAAAAGGTGATTCTGACGCGTTATCACTGTACAAAACACAATGAAGCACCGAACACAGATATCACATTCTCTGACATTGTCACGAAGACTGGTAATTGTACTGCATTTCAGTCTGCACAACTCGAGGAGCGACAGAACGAAAAGCTTAAAGTATCACAGATATCACCATGTTCCCGTTGTGACGCGTGTAAGCATATCACCTTTAAATTGAAAACGTTTATAAACAGGCAACAGTTCACACAAACATTTTATTGTCCTCACACCACTAAACGCTGTGTCTGTGCTCAACTCATGTCACTGTAGTCCAGAGAGCAGTACTGCAGTGTGAGGTTGGTACAGTTCCTGGGGCATAGCGCGTCTGTCAAATGCTTGCATCGTATTCTCTCGAGAATTCTTCTAACCTTGTTCAATGGCTTCTTCCTCCACCCCCCTCTTCCAGGGTTAGGTTGGTGACCGAGTCAGGCGTTCTCTGTTAACCTGTCCATGTCGCCTAATCGAGTAGATCCCTCCCACTGACAAAATTCTCAATCGTTTCTTCGGATATAAATATCAAACTCAAAATTGACATTTAAACTTACATACATTTTTATTCACTACTCCTGAAGTTGACACTCGATACGATCAAATTTAAATATAAGTAAAATGTCAACATGTCTGATTATGAAAAGAAATCGTGTTTGTATTGCAGTTTAATGAGTTGTGACACCATGCGTTCTGATAGATGGTCACAGGCGTTTCGGAGGAAATATTTTTCTCAATCTTCGTAGTTAGAGGTAGTGTATGTGCTCTAACACACTCACATCCACTTACAAGGCTATATGATATCATAACCACAGAACATTTACATTAGTAAAGCCGTTAAAATGATAGGTAACATAAATCAGTTTTGTGGTGGGGTTTGAATACGCTTTTGAAGTCCCTAAGGCTGGGGCCACACGAACGCACAAAATGCGTCCGTTGTAACGAACGTCATGACTTCCGTTGTACATATAAACAAGAGAGGCGAATGCTACGCTTTCTTCTGGCTCAATTATAGACAAAGAAACTACGCATCGCATTCTGCAACTGTGTGGTGTCCTCAGCAACGTCCGTCATAAAGTACGTTCGTTGCAACGGACGCATTTTGTGCGCTCGTGTGGCCCTAGCCTGAATGGTGCAAATGAAGAGCTGTAGACTTGTTACGGAACCTACATACACATGCTACCATGCTCAGTAATGTGCTTCTTGTCTTACCTTACGCAAAAATTATGGCAGCAACGAATTTTCTACGACTTGCATCGGTCACTAATTTCTATCTACTAAAATTTTGCCATGGTGGCTTTATGTATCGGGTTTGGGAAGTATTCCAACTCCTGAAATAACCCCACAGCAGCAAAGGGGGCTCCGCTGGGCGTAGTGGGAGGAAGTTATCTGGTAACCAATCAAAATTAATTTGCTATGTACCTCCAGCAACTATTATTAGGGTGCTCAAAGCAAGGAGGTTGAGATGGATGGGAAATTCAGCACACATCGAAGACATGGAAAGCAAATACCGAATTTTAAATGATGAACTAAGCGGGAACCCCATTTTGGGTAATTGTGTGCAGATGGGCTATAATATTCAAATTTATCATAAGCAGCAGAATGTTAGGGCGTGAAATGGAGTCATGTGGCTCAGTAGCGAGATGTATGATGGGAAATATTCCGTAAAGGATGGATAATTTATGGGGGCACTCGACAGCATAGTTGGTTGAGTCACTGTGCTGCAAGCTGGAAGGTCACGGGATCGACCTAATCCTTCCAGCCGCACTATGACCCTGGGGTCGACTCAGCCTCTAATGAGTACCAGGAATATNCAGCCTCTAACAGAAATGAATACCAGGAATATTCTTGGGGGGTAAAGCGCGGCTGGAGCGTAAGGCTGACAGTCTCACCGCCATCTGTGAGACGATTGTCTAGAAAATGTGGGAGCCTCAACATCTCACAACCCTATGGGCCTTCACGGCCTGTTACAGGGATAGCTTTAGATTTATGGGTAATTTATTGAGCAGGTTGTAGCTTCTTAGTACGGACTGTTTTCTATAGAGTCGGTTAATTGCCTCAATTATTACAACAAATGTGTAATATGAACTAACAGGAAATGTAAATCGAGCTCATCTAAATTCTTTTATTTATTTATTTATATTTTTTTCAGTGTCACTATCAAATTTAAATGAGCCCTGGTTCCGACCATTAAAATAATTTTTCGATTTCAAAATCTCAGAATGTTACTTTACTTCATGAGACCCGTTGCGATTCATAACATCTGTACATTTTGGCTGCCGATTAAGTGGCGACTGTTTCACTACTGCCTCAAAAGTTCACGCGTCCAACCGCGTCGGTAGTGCCAACTGCAGGGAGTTTAGAAGGACGAGCTTTTGGGCGACCCCTGAGAGCACAAAGTTGATGCCAAGTGTCATATAACTTATTCACCTTATTCACCTGATTCACACGTTTAAATTGGGAACGTTCACACAGCATGGTGATCTGACAGGCGTAGTTTATTTTCTAAACGTAGGCTTAAAAGTGCCTTAGGGCGGCCACACACCAGCTGCGTCAAGACAAGCATCAAGACATTAGACAAAAGACGTAGTCTTGCTTCATTCGTCAGCATCATGATTCAGACCGGTGTGCGGCGGTTTCCATAATCTCATTCGTTTCAACCATGCTCCTTCATTTGCATCATGTTGCAGACATTCTGTCTTGACTGTTACATGTCTTGACGCAAGCCGGTGTGCGGTCTACCTTATAAACACATTCAGCTTGTAAATGATCAATATAGTCTTTCTGTTTTCTGTAAGCATGGAAGGCTACGTGCGTGAATGTAGGCTTACTGATTCAAGAGAACTTCACGCGGAGGGGTGCGAACACAGTCGAAACCGCCCCGAAGGTCACTCCATCGTGTCGATCAATCATTCTTACCGTCATCTTACCCCTTTCCAGGCATGAGGACACTTGTAAAAACAAAAACTTGTGCATTAAATCAGGGAAAAATAATGACACAGGCTGATTCTAAATAAAATGGATGGACATGAATTATACCATAAAAGCCATAAACCAACATATAAAAGTAAACTAAACTGATATACACTTGGTCCTCGACTTACGCCCTATGCGCCATAGGACTACAAAAAAAATGAAAAATAAAAGATGATTAAAATGTAAAAGTTTTTTAAAAAATAAATTATAAACGTGATAAAAAGATTAGAAAGGATAAAAAAATACTGTTAATAAATATAGGGCCGACATACGACCAGATCGACTTACAACCTGTCAGTCAGAACGGAAGTCGGTCGTAAGTCGACGACCCAGTGTATCGCTTAATTAGAACATAATTTTGTAGTTCTGTAATCTCGGTTTTCTAGTCCTGAGCCTCTGTTTCCTTGAAATAGCTCCTCAGTTATCCTCACGAGGCCGAGTGGACCACGTTCCAGACCCACTACTTCTCATATAATCTGGTAGCGCCAGGAATCGAAGCCAGAACCTCTGGATCTGTAACCAGGAACTCTGACCACTAAACCACAGAGCCGGTCCCAAAACCTCTCTAATGTAATTGAAAATGTCACGAATAAGCATGATTAATATTAATACTAACACTAAAAAAATAATTCAGTTAATTTAGTTATTTATAAATTTATTTATTTATTTATTTACGTCCTTACTCAGCAGCCCAAAAGTCAATTATAAAGCAAGCACGAGCAAAGGTGAAAACAAAACACACACAAACACAAACAAACAAAAAAGAAGACCACTTGTAACATTTGGACAATAGCCATTCAATTGCTGCAGTCATGCCAATTATGATCAGATGTTAAGATGTATGTATAAATTAATACTGAATACAGTCACTATTTAATAATAAATAATTAGTAAGTTCGACTTATAAAACATAATTTAGATAAAGACTTCTGGTTCCAAATACGTCAACGTCCCTACAAACAACATTAGGTTCTGAAGCTCAACTAATAGAAAGACAAAGGCCGCGCCATAGCCCAAGTGGTTAGCCGCTGGCTTCCCACCGCGGTGGCCCGGGTTCGATCCCGGGTCTGATTAAGTGGGATTTGTGGTGGAGAAAGTGGCGCTGGGGCAGGTTTTCTCCGAGTACTTCGGTTTCCCCTGCCAATCTTCATTCCACCAATTGCTCCACAATCACCCTCACCTATCATCTGGGGCTGGTACAATAGGCCAGAAGTGGCCGCAGTACAAGGGACTTAGTCCCACCCCACTAGCAATGAAAAAAAAAGAGCGTCAAGGCGATGTTTCCTAATACGTAGTGTGTGCAATTTTAACTCCTCAAAAACAAGAGAATAGCGATTATGAACTTGGGAGAAGAAACGATTAAAACAGAGGGCCGCAAGCCTCTGTTGGATGCGTTCCAGCTTGTTGGCATCAGTGGACGTAATTGAATTCCATACAACGGACTCGCATTCAAGTTTACATCTAACTTATGTAATACATAATCTGTGCATACATTCAAGAGATGAGGAGGTGAAGGTAATGGTACTAACTAGACCAAACAGCTTAATACAATGAGAAAAAATATGATTGATATGGTTATGAAAATGAAGTTTACTATCAATAAATGTCCCCAAGTCCTTAATTGAATGAAGGCAGAGCTCAGAAGTAAAGTCAAAAGTTCAGAATTGAAAGCAGGCCTCAGAAGTGAAGTCAAGAGTTCAGAAGTGAAGGCAGAGCTCAGAAGTGAAGTCAAGAGTTCAGAAGTGAAGGCAGAGCTCAGAAGTGAAGTCAAGAGTTTGGAACTGAAGGTAGAGCTCAGAAGTAAAGTCAAGAGTTTGGAATTGAAGGTGAAGTCAAAAGTTCAGAATTGAAAGCAGACCTCAGAAGTGAAGTCAAGAGTTCAGAAGTGGAGTCAAGTGTTCAGAAGTGAAGGCAGAGCTCAAAAGTGGAGACAAGAGTTCAGAAGCGAAAGCACGAAAGCAAAGCCCAGAAGTGGAGTCAAGAGTTCAGAAGTGAAAGCAGAGCTCAGAAGTAAAGTCAAGAGTGAGAAGTGAAGTCGGAGAGAACACAGAAAGTGTGTGAACTGTTATAATTGATTATAATTATGATTCTGACGTCAAATAAACCGAATCATCAAATCAAGAATCTACAATTATTAGTCACGCGTACCCCCCTACATGGGGCAATATAAAAGACGTGGACTTTCTTGATAGCTGAGTGATTAACACGTTCTCAATAAGGACTACACATACTCGTAGTACTGTGAAAATTAGCTTATAGAATGGATAGACTTCCTCAGTAATATTATTTTTATTTTTTTATTGCTTGTGGGGTGGGACTACTTGTACTGCGTCCACTTCTGGTCTACTGTACCAGCCCCAGATGATAGGTGAGGGTGATTGTGAAGCAGTTGGTGGAAAGAAGATTGGCAGGGGAAACCGAAGTACTCGGAGAAAACCTGCCCCCGCGCCACTTTGTCCACCACAAATCCAACTTCACCAGACCTGGGATCGAACCGGGGATCAGGAAGCCAGCGACTAACCGCTTGAGCTATGGCGCGGCTCTTGTTCAGTAATAACATGAACTGCGAGATATAACATAAATATTTGTACTGTGATACTAATTGCAGTACCCTGCGAAGGTAAACGGCCTGCCGTTTATGTAGGTCTATGTTCGAAAAAAGAATGTACATACACGAAAAATGACCAAGTTCGGAGTTCGGAGCAAAACCATATCTCATCGTGGTTTCGTTGGAATACATTAGTGCATAATGCTGTTCAAGGATCAGCGTGTTTGAACATCAACACGCAAGGTAAAGGTGCGCTTAGACAGCTATATTCCAATGGGACGGGGCATTTACCTTGTCCAAAGTTTGTGTCATTAGTCGGCCAGAAAGAAATTGGGGGGGGGGATAAGGGCGACCTTTTACGAGTTGAGTGTTCCACGCAAACCCTTTTTTTTTTTGTTTTAATGTCAGTGATTTTTTTTTTTTTTTTGTATTCTCTTGGGACTTTCTAAAGCCACGTATGTTGGATCCTGTCGTGATTCAGCTGGTACGCCAAAACGCAGCAAACCCAGAAGCGAGGATGTTATGCCTCTAAAATCTGGTCATGGAGGCGCCATACTTGAGGAAAAGTTCGCAGATGTTCAATGTGGTTTCCCAGTAAGGCGCTCATAAGGATCACCACATATAGGTGTCACAATTTAATACCAGTTTTCACGAAATAACCACATTTAAACAGAGAGAACCATATAAAAGCACAAGCTCATATTCAATTGGCTCTTTCAGCGAGGATAAGGCGGCCGGGGCTTCAAGTTGACCACTCTTCTCCCTCAATTGTCGATGTCAATGCATGGAGCTCCACCTCAACTCCTCATAACCGACTAACTCCATGGATCTGAGCCCTTCTTGAGAGGCAACCAGTTGCTCATCTACTCAAGTACTACCCAACATTTTATGGTTCATTACCATGTTTACAAAAGGCAGCCACTGGTCCCTATATCGGTCCAGGATAATCGAATCCACACTACCATATCCTGTTTTCCTGAGATCCATTTTAATATTATCCTCCCACTTACGTCTAGGTCTTCCTAATTGTATCTTTCCTTATTGTTTTCCCACCAAAATTCTATATTCTTCTTCGCCTTATGCTTGCTGCATGCCCTGCCAATTTCGTTCTCCTCGACTTGATTGTTCTGATCACTTCTGGCCGTGAGTACAAGTTATGAAGTTCGTCATTAAACATGCATACTTTTCTTCATCCTCCTATTACTTCAACTCTCTTCCGTCCAAACCTTCTCCTGAGCGCCCTGTTCTTAAATACCTTCATTCCATGTTCTTCCCTTAATGTCAGAGACAAAGCATCGTACCCATACAAAACTACAGGCAGAATTACAGTTATCTAGAAGTTCTACATTTTTAGAGAGCATGCGAAGAGGAAGAGGTTTCTGAACTTAATGATAATAAGCATTGCCTGAGCTTAATATTGTGTTACTTTCCTCATTAGTCAACCTTGGTTCGTTAATGCCGTTTCCAAATATCTGCCACATTTTCAAAGGAACTGTTAGCTACCTTTCACTCACTCATTCATTGTAATGAGCCGCCAGTTGTGCAGCTACTCAATAATTTCCCAGCATTTATGGAATCCGAAGGTTCATCACCGTGTTCACAAGAGCCTTCCACTGGTCCCTATCCTGAGCCACATCAGTCCAATCCAAACGATCCCATCCTATCTCTCTAAGATCCATTTTAATATTGTCCACTCAGCTACGCCTTGGTATGTCACGGTTTTCTCCTGCATTTTGGTGACGAGAAAGGAACTTATACTTAGTTTTCTCAGCGTTTACTTCTAAATTAACATCCTTACTAGCGTCAGTTAGAGCTTATGTGTTTTTCTTTATGGTATCTATGGCATCTCCTAGCAGATTCACATCACGAGCAGCTGACGTGTCCTATTCAATTTCAGTCTCACCTTGTTTTCCTACCCTCTTCTTATAGCATAATCTAAAACAAAGTAGAGGAGCATTAATGTCAAATCATTTCCTTGTTTCAGACTATTTTGATAACAAACGTATAAGACACGTGTACTTACTACACGGACTTTACTATACGTTTCATGTAGACACATCTTAATCAGCCTAACTATTTTCACGGGCACCCCAAACGCGATGAGAACGTTGTGCAGTACTTCTCTCATAAATAATGAGCCATATTTGCTCACAGCAAGAACTGTAGAGCCACAGAAACAGCCGTTGCTAGCGAACTGCTCTGAAACAACGTTCGTTTCTAGGCAACGGCAGCGAAACAAACAACGTAACTACGTGTATCTTTAGGCAACAGATGCTTAGAAATGCAAAAGCTGGACTGCAACAATTGAAGAAGTGCGTTTTCTGCGTGGTCCGTTCCGAAAGGTTATAAGCGAGACGAGGTTTAGAGCTTAGTCAGTTGATAGTCAGGCTGTGAAGAGAAGACTATGAGGTTGGTGTGAAATGGCCGCGAGTTAGCTGCAAGAGTGTTGCGATGAAAGTCCGGTTCTGAAGAGAAGGCTTTACATGTGATATATGGAGTTATTCAGTGAGATTTTTATAGTTCGTGTGTTAACATCCTTTGCCAGGAAACGGCTAGTGACAACTTAGGACACTAATCCGTGTGTGTCAGTGATCTGTAGAGTGTAGTCACGAGTCGTGAGTATTTAAACGGTGAATAAATCGAGTTACCAATCCAAACCCCGTCTATATTCACACGCACTCACGTGACAGTATATTTTTATATTGAATGGGGAATGAGAACATCCACTCCCCCCGTATCTCAATGGTTGGATGCTAAATCAAATACAGAAATTGTGTAGTGACTGAGTAAACACAGGACAGCTCATCAAATTTAGAATTATTTCCCATATTTGTTGAAGTTCGTCTGTGTCACTATTCTTCCTTTGTTCTAAGGAACATTTAAATCATTTTAAATAATAATTAAAGGAGATTTTTTCGCTTTACTTGGTTAAGCAGCCGGCCACGAAGGCATATGGGGAACGGAAGTATAGCTCCACGCATTCTGAACCTTGACGCTAGCTGGAGATAGATGGTTAGCTTCAAGTCCCGACCGCCTTATCAATGTTAAAGGAACCCCCGATGCGCATTAAATAGTAGATTGACTGGGCTACAGTTTCAGCCTGCACGCTATGGAGCAGAGAAAAATCCTTTGCCTCTGCCGAGGAACAAACCCCATTCCTTTGTTGTCCAGCGCGCAACCTAGTCTTATTACTGACACACTGAATAAATGAGTCTTGAAATGTCGGTACTTTCGGGGCCTCAGTATATGAAATGAATAGTATAGAGACACTACAGGAACTCAGTCACAAACAAAATTCACACTCCCCGTTACCGGCCATAAAGCAGAGGACTGGGGCTAGAAATGGCCGTAACATGCTCGTTGATTCCTCATAATGTCTATGAAATTCGTTTTGGAAGCAGCTAGGCTGTTTTAGCCTTGGTGGGGGAGGGGATGGTTGTGTTTTCGATGTGCTGCAGGCTTCATGCTACACCCATAACGCGCGGGTAGTCTGTTCAAAACATCAAAACACTTTCATATGGCTTTCATTGCCATCAGAATTAACCTTCATATGTGATTTGCCTTTCTGTAGAATACATTAGTGTGGCATCCTTAAAGTTAATTTAATTTCCTTAATTTTCAGTCGCGTTTACAGTTTAGATATTTGGGAACGACGATAACAAATCAAAACCTGATTCAGGAGGAAATTAAGAGGAGACTGAACTCGGGTAATGCTTGCTACCATTCAGTCCAGAACCTTTTGTCTTCTCGTCTGCTGTCCAAAAACGTGAAAATTAGAATATACAAAACTATAATTTTGCCTGTGATTCTGTATGGGTGTGAAACTTGGTCTCTGACATAAGGGAGANTAAGGGAGGAACATAGACTGAGGGTGTTTGAGAACAGGGTGTTGTGAAAAATATTTTATCCGAAGAGAGATGAAGTAACAGGAGGTTGTAGAAAACTGCATAATGAGGAGCTTCATAACTTGTACTCTTCTCCAAGTATAATTAGAATGATCAAGTCAAGGATGATGAGGTGGGCAGGGCTTGTAGCACGAATGGGGGAGAAGAGAAATGCATATAGGATATTGGTGGGAAAGCCAGAAGGAAAGAGACCACAAGGAAGACCAAGGCATAGGTGCGTGGACAATATTAAAACGTATCTGAGAGAGATAGGATGGGATGGTATGGATTGAATTGATCTGGACCAGGATAGGGACCAGTGGAATGCTCTTGTAAACACGGTAATGAACCTTCGGGTTCCATAAAATGTTGGGAAATTCTTCAGTAGCTGCAGATTTGGCTTCTCCTCAAGAAGGGCTCAGCTCCATAAGTAAGTTCAGTCGCTCTGCTTGACGTAAGGCCTGTAGGCGACGTCCATTTTCCGGGGCGTTATGATACACAAATCTACGAGCATACCGTTCAAACCAAAATAATGTAACACTCGGTAAGTACACAGTATCCATTGGCGTCATGATTTGTCACTATGGCTGAAATTCGTGGTACATCGGGATCCACTTAATGCATGATGTTCCACGTT
This sequence comes from Cryptotermes secundus, assembly GCF_002891405.2. NCBI lineage: Eukaryota > Metazoa > Arthropoda > Insecta > Blattodea > Kalotermitidae > Cryptotermes > Cryptotermes secundus. The sequence continues at coordinate 363,437 of NW_019722439.1, read as the reverse complement.
TTAAGTGCACATGATGTTATCATTATCGCATTAGCTGAATTATTTGTTTGTGGGGTCCATTTGGGACTTGTTTTCGAAATGGATTCTGGCTCAAGACATTGTGTAACTGGACTGAAAGACACACGTTACACATTGATGACGCCACATCTACATGTTTAGGGTCTTACAGGCCAGCTCTTTAGAAGTTATCAGTGTTTTTCTTCATATCATGTTCCGTTGTAACTGAGACGGTATTAGTTTCCCTTCTTTGTAACGGGCAACAATCATTGTATTTTATGTTTGTGAAGCACCTTCTTTCTAACCATTCAGAGCACAGTGATACCTATACGAATCGCCTGCTTAATATTAATAAACTTTGCATTTTGCCCACCGACTGTGTTCATATGATGCTCACAATAAACAGCGTTTATTTCCCTACAGAATGTTTCAGTTTTGTTGTGTATAGTGAGACATAATATGTTTATTCTCGGTAGGAAATAAATCTTGTTGTTGTTGTTCTTCTTCTGTTGCTCCCACTTTGAGCATAAAGCATCCGGGAAACGCTTTGTTTCACTTCAATATCTTATGAGTATTGGAGGGGGTGGGTTTCCCCATGCACATAGACCAGTTATTGGTCCATTGTACGCCCTCCTTTAATTTCTACTGTCCCCATACCCTACCGGTAGACGGTGCGTGCCATCAGCCCCGTTGAGCCAAGGAGGTCGGCCCTCGGTACCTTGATACTTCCCCCATCTACCAGAAGCATCGGAAACTACTTGGGCGGGAAAGTTTTTACCTAGTAATTAGTCGGTAGGACTGCTTGGAGGGCGGAACAAACTGTCACAAGGCCGCTACCTAACACAAACACAGAATAAACGCAAAGAGACATGAACGCCTCGAGTGGAATTCGAACCCATGATCCCGGCGTTCGAGCAAGCGAAGACATTTCATGCCTTACACCGCGTGGCCGCTTTGATCGGCTAGGAACTGAATATAAAATGTTATTTATATAAGCTTAATGCTTCAAAAGTTGGACATGGAATTGTTGACAAAGTTTTAACCTCAGTGCTTTTCGACTTGGATTCAGAATACGGCACTGTGAGTGCCCAATAAAACCGGAAGGAATTTGAATTTAATGGAGCTCCCCAGTAGCTGACCTGAGCTGACGGAAATGTATCAAGAAAAAGAAGCAATACCAAAAGAAGAAGTGATACACACTGTACGTATCACAGAAGAACACAGAAAACCTGTCTATATGGTCCGTTTATTTGTAATAATTTGTAATTAGTATAATGACAGCCAAACGAATTGTCTTTAGATGGGGCAAATTTGAAGCACTGGGAATGACATTAACAAATTCAAATTTATATTCGTGACTCAAGTAAGAAACGTTAAATACTGGAAATGCCAGTTGTTTTCAATTAAATTTCTTTTATCTTTCAGTGTCAACAAAATCGACAAAATTCTAGTATTTGCAGTTCCATTTTATTGGTGTGAAACTTTCTTTCCTCTACAGGATCCGAGGTTCTCACAGCGGTGATTATGACGAACTCTCTTAAATAATATAATAACGTATAATCCGTTGAAAGTTAATCCCACATTTCGGAGGAACATGTTCCAGCAAAACGTCAGTTGCCTGTCAACGGACTACACGACATTATACCCAAGAAGACAGAAAACGTCTGATTTTTCTTACTAAGGAGAAAACAAGGCAGGGAGTGTGGACTGGATTAATTACACTCGTGGTGTGATGCAGTGACGGGCTTTGTCTGTGACGATGGTATATTGCTGCAATTATTATGTTTATGGACATTATCCATCGTCCTCCCTATTTTCTAAAAAAAAAAAAACCGTCCGGAGATAGGGACTAGCTCGATCGATTGGACCCAACTGAGTAGGTTTTACCTGAGAAAGGGGACAGAACCCAGCCCAGAAAATAGACAAGACGATGGATAATGTCCAAAAACATAATACATGTATCGTGAATTTTCTTGGCTAACTGAGCTACTATTAGCTTGTCAAGAAGGACTGTGCTACGTGTAGTTAATTGCTTGTCCACAAGCAGTGACTCTGATACGGTAGCGCAACGATCGCGTCACGTGATCGAAATGGCGTCGCAGTGTGGGTAGCTTGAGCCTTCTGCAGTCCCGTCCATCTCAGTGCAGAGACTGCTCCAGCATATTCGACTGCGATGGGAACCGGATATCTGGCTGACATAATTGTTTGGAGAGAGAGTAATGGCTCTTTCGTGTAGAAGATAATTTGAAAGTTTTGCTTTTGTCCCCTACCTCTCCTTTATACCTCATACTGCTTCCATAAATTCCTTCTCCAACGTGAACCACTGCAGTGCGAAGGGAGAGCAAGAATAAGAATTGTAAAAGAAGGGTTGTTCGTGCAAAACGAAAAGTTTGTGACAATTAATTTGTGATGTAGGCAAGCTCTGGGTTTGCCAGTATCTCCACTCTACCGCACCCTTCCCACCACTCGGCTAATGGCTGCTAGGTTGTGTGTACATTAAATGGAACTTGGAATGTCTTCTAGCAAACGCTCCATAGTAACACCTTCTCTTGTTTGCAGCTGTACTTTATTTATACCAGACAGGCGTAAAGAGTTAAGACAATGGTTACATTGTTCAGCTGGGCACAGCAGAGTCCATTAAACCAGCTGTTCTTACCATTTATCCACGTATCACACGTGATGCAAATTGTCTTCCTTCCTGTGAAACGAATTGTATATCGTTTAATGCTTCCCAGGCGTGGTTAACAAGAATATGGTGTTAGAATTATGTATTTCATATATTATTCCCCGCATTATTGTTATTATTATTATTATTGGGGAGCCGGGATAGCTCAGTCGTTATAGGGACTGGCTACGGGCTGGACGACCGAGGGGTCGGAGTTCGAGTCCCGATATGGTCAAGGGTTTTCTATTCTCCAAGTCGTTCAGACCGGCTCTGGGGTCCACCCAATCTCCTAACCAATGGATATCGGAGGCTCTTTCTCTGTGGGTGAAGTGGCCTGGGCGTGAAACTGACAACTCACCTCCAGCTAGAGCCGAGATCAAGAAAATAAGGATCTATACAGCCAGTCCCCCATACGCCTTCATGGCGTAGTACTTACTTAGTTAAGCACAGGGACAACTTTACACTTACAGTATTTACGCATGTATAGGCCGCACATTTTTTGCCAAAAATTCAAGAGGAAAACTTGGGTGCGGCTTATATTCGAAATATTCGAAATCACACTTCATTTAAAAAAATATATATTCATAATTAGTAATACAGGGTGTAATACTCCTGAAATAATATTCCAAGAAAATTATTTTTTCTATAATTTCTGTCTGAAAATTGTGCTGCGGCCTATACACGCACGCGGCCTATAGATGCGTAAATACGGTATTATTCTTACTACTACTACGACTAGCATATGACCCTTCAAAGATGATAGTGTCAATAATTTGTTTCTTTCATACTTCTGTGTCCTTCCCTTCTTTCTGCATAGTAGGAAGTCTCCTTTGTTCTTTCCACTTCAAAATTAATTTTTCAATTATCGGTCTTGAGACTTTCAGTACGACGCTTTTAATGAGGGATCAGCCATTGGCAGGCCTCAACGTACGCAGAAAAACACAACCAAACTGAACACGGGTGTAACATCCGTACCTCGAATTGAATTGTAACCCGCTTTTCCAGGTACGTTCGAACCTTATACCGTGCGGTTAGTCTGGTAAGCTGATTTTCAATCATCATCATCATCGTCGTGCTATTAAGACAACAGTTACTGAGTTATCATCATCAGTCACAATCATCATGATTAAGTTTTCTGGGATGTGATTCCGTGCAGCTTGGGAGACGGGTAGGAAAGTCCCTGCGAAACGGCGGTACAGTTTTCACTAAACCACACGTTGTTACATCTCAGAAAACCGTAAACTTAATCTTCACCACTCTCTTCTTTCTGTGTGCATGAGGTTGCAGTGGGTTCATTAATTCAATCGCGCTGTAAAGTCTGCAATCAGGTCCGCGGAGGACTTTCTTGTTGCTGGCAGTCGGCCGTGGAATGCGCAGACAGGCAGCAATGCTCTTGGAAACCGAGTTTTTATGATGGAGAGTTTTTATGGCCCCGTGTTATGTATGAGTCGCGTTCGTGCGGCCAACCCCATTGTTCGTCTTGATTAAACCCTTTTCTTCTTCTGGTGCGTTAATGATAATTACTTAATTACGCCTGCCAGCTTCGTTTCCTACTGAAATCTTGCTAAGGCGACTCTCGCCTGCCGTACTGCTTTTAGCAGCTTCGCTGTGCTTGTGGCCACTTTTTGTTAATTTCTTTCCGTCATCAGTCTACGTCAAAAATGGAAGAACAAATGCATTTAAAAGCGTAAAAGAAATGAATGTGGAAGGAACATGGGTAACCGGTCTTCGTCCGGGGCAAGGTTACTTTCATTTTCAGTATCACAATATGCAGTAGCTAAAACATTAAACGAGACATTTAACCCTTTAACATTATACTGGAAGGGGGAGGAGAAAATTGGTGGGGTTAGTGACAGAAAATAAATTAAGGGGAGCAAGAAAAATAAATTTTCTCCTCCGGTTTTGAAGGTTCCCAGGCAGTGCCCATTCATACTTATGGTAGAAATCAGTTTCACATAGGGTAAAGCTTTGGGAAGTGAAAAAGTAATGGTTTCTTATGAAAACAGGAGAGACCTTTAACAGGACTTTGCTTCTTATGATTGGAACTAATTTTCAAGTACTGGGTTTAATTGAAAATGTTATATATAACTGCTTTCCTTTTGAAAACATCAAGAAATTGGCATGTATTACTCATAGCGCTGGTACAGCGGACCGAAGTTTGAACGTTGCCTTATTGCTTATAATAAAAATGGAATTATTTCTAATTAATTTGATTAATTATTCGTAAAGGTTAAAATTAGTAGTTGATAATTTACACGAAGACTAATAGTATCCATGAGAGAGTGACAGCTTATTCTGTCCTTGAAAACATCAGCAAACAATAAGACATCAAAATTTCGTTGTCCGGAATAAAGTGTTCGTTTTAAACATTAAAATATGGATTCATAACTTGCGAGATAATCGAACTAAATAAGAGACTATAACTTAAATATGCTGGTATATTTTGTATAATTTCAAATTACCAGTTCAGATCCCATGGTGTCTCCAGGCGAGAGAGGCGCACGCAAGCAAACAGATCTAAAGAAAACAAGAAATATTTCTTGATAAAGTCTGCCGATATAATGACACCAATTCATCTGAAGACAGGGGCACAGCTAACCCCCAAAAAGTCACCCAAAGGCATATAGACCTCAGAATAAGAATACTTATTATATTCCTTTATGAGGGGGCTATTGCGAACAAATAGTCTATCAGGTTTGATGACTGCAACGCACCAATTCATGTCTAGATCAGCTGTTCATATTGTAATGTTAGCTATGTGTCTCAGCGGCTTTAACGTATGTATCCCCACTCCATATTGGTTGGATTTATTTCTCAGAAGAAACAGCAACACATATCCCGAACTGTTGTTTCGATATTTCATTGCATGTTCCAGCAGTAACCCTGCATAATATCCTATACATCCGTATTGCTACAACTTGTTTCGCAGGACAAGCAGTAAAACATACGTTGTCACATGATTGAGTGTGACTATAGACTGGTTTCGATCGATATTCCGATTTATTGGGCTATAGATACGTGACTACAAAGAATTATAAATGTTTCACTAATTCACACACGTTACAGTTCACTAGAGCACACGCTTAAGTGATTGTCCGGTGATTGAGATTAGCTCTTTCTAAGTGGCCCAACTGAGTAGGTGTCTTCCTTTCTCACCTGAAGACGGAAACAGATCCAGTTACCGAAACGTCGTGTCCTCTATTACCTACAATTCCGGACGATGGAAAAAGTTCGAAACCCCAGTAATTGTGTGTGTCATCCACCATCGTCAGAACCCTTTACAATCTACACACTTAAGTCTTCCCAGCCTGCCCTGTCTTCTCCAGTCTTCTGGCAACGGCTCCCAACGGCGGTCGTTCACCTTCCTGTAGGTTCCCGAACTATCCCCGTGCCTCAGCTGCCAGCTTCTCACAGCAACAGCTCACCAACTAACTAACTCACTCACAAACCTACTACTCTTCACTTCACTAACAACTCAACTGAACTTAACTGTCCTGCTTATAACATCTCGGCGCGGACAACAAAGAAAATACCGCAACTCTTTTATAGTTTACTGGCCTCTGCCTGCTAACTGCCGTTATCTAGCTGTTTGTTTCGCGAACGTTGCCTAGCAGTATTGATGTTTTAACTAAAATTATCTCAACATGCCTATGAAGAGGGACATAGGGTAGGCTGGGATGAAGCTAGAATTTTGGATATATGACACAAACTCCGTCCTAAGTGCAACAATTTGTTGTAGTTCTTTCGTCTTCCTTTCTTCTACACTACATATTTCGGCCGTAAATGGCTACTCTCACGTAGCTCCTACACTGCACGTAGTTTGAAATTTAAAAAACATTAGTCTTCCCAATTGTTCATTTCTCTGTTGCTAACAGGTTTTGATATATCAGAATGCTTCCCGCTGATATCTGTCAGATATTTTTTTTTATTTCTTTGCGAATTTACCATCTACTCACTACAGTAAGGAGCAATAAGTAAATATCTGTCAGATATGTACAAAATCTTTGTTAACCTACACACGTCAATTTGATTTTTAAAAAGATTTCTTTAATTTTTTTTTTCAAGTTTTAAAATTTAAAATTCTCAGGGGTACCCGCCCTGTCTATAGTGCTTCCGCGGCTACTTCTTGTTTTCAGCACTGTTCAGGTGTTAGTCTGTGTACGCTCCCTGTGTGCGTGCCGCTGCCTGTGTTTAGTACGTGTGCACAGCCTACACAGATATCAGCGGGAAGCATTGTGATATATCAAAACCTGTTAGCAACAGAGAAATGAACAATTGGGAATAGTAATGTTTTTTAAATTTTAAACTACGTGCAGTGTAGCAGCTACGTGAGAATATACACCTGATGATGGCCATTTACGGCCGAAACATGTAGTGTACAAGAAAAGAAGACGAAAGAACTACAATAAATTGTTGCACTTACAACGGAGTTTGTGTCATACATTGTGTAGAGTGTAACAGGATGCTTAAATATAATATTGTAGAATTTTGGCTATTGAAAGCCACAACAGGTATAGAAAGTACAAGGAAGCAGCCCATATGGCATGCTCGGTCAACTTATTTTGGACATTTCTCCTACCTGGATCCCCATTATCAGCAGTGAATTCACCAATTCACAGAGATCTGTATGACGTGATATATGCTTCATTGATTTCTATTAGGTTCTGAATTAGATAGGCGCGATTTACTCCATAGATGACGCTAATAGTAGACACTATTAGTTTTCACTAGTTCTCCTTTCCATTCCATGCTTTGGGGTTCAGGGACTTGGTTATTAGTTCGGTACGTGGCATAAATTTCTACCTCCCTATCTATCTTGGTTCCACGCATGTGCGTGCTTGGAACAATTTTTAGTGTATATTTTTCCTGTTAGCTCTTATGGACTTAGCCTAGTCTCAGGTTTTTATAGACTTGGTGTTTTGCGTATATGGTTTGCTAGTCATTGAGGCTAGCCGATTTTTGAAAAACCCGCCTAGAGGGTCTTCCCTCATGTGACATGAGGACGGAAATAAATGCAGTTTCCGAGTCGTGTTTTTGGTTTTGAATCTGGGTGACGGACAAAGTCCGGAAACTCGGTTTCTCCGATGTTTATATTTGTTTTAATATTTATTTTTTGAAGGCAGTAGATGTGTTCTCTAAAGAATTGTGTCTGCTTATGCCTGGGTCGAGAGGCACGGATAGGTCTGAGGACATGACGCAAAGTATTCTCTTGTATACTTTGCGTCACTTATTTCTGACGATGAGTTCATTCCGAATGTGTTTGCTTCTGATGACATTTCAGAAGGTTAGTTACGTCACTAACTTGCCTGCCTAAAGGTGTTCGGCTATCTCTTGTCTTCACAGAAGGATTGCAGTGGGGGTAATAATACTGGATCGTGTAGGAACTACCCATAGCCATCTTGAAAATATTCGTCACTGAAAATTGTTCACCTCAGTAAACGGTAAACATTTGTTAACTAACGTGAAAATAAATCATTGTATTGTGTTGGAATGGCGTTATTTTTATTATAAAATAAAACATTAGATCAAGTATTCGTCACAAAATTGATATAGAAAGAAATATAAAATAGTAGTACCACTCATATTTCATTTGTTTAATGTAACGAAATTAAGTTGCTTCTTGTAGCAGAGGCAGAATCTAACTGTCGCTCAGTTAGTCAAGTCAAGGGTCCATTATATTCTCTCCACGCCCCCCCCCCTGGATCCTACAATGAACCATATGACTGAAGTCGACAGCACACACATTGCGTTTCGTATGTATGCCTAGCTTCTCTGACGGGGGTTTCCCTTCAGAATTAAAAAAAAAAAAAAAAAAAAAAACAACAACAACAACAACAACAACAACAAGGAGTTCTGAGAAGAACTAATCGCCTAATATCCTTTGATACGAAACGGACAGCATGCAAAAAGACGCGTCCAAGAATCCTATTATTGCGTGTATATTCGTTGCCGCGGTGAAGTTTCTACCGAGCCGTTGCTTAGCATCTATAGCGTGATACACAGACTAGTGGGAGGGATTTATGATGTACGCCGTTGAGATGGGCTCAAATGTCATGATTTACATAACAAACTTCGTAAATATTAGTTCAGACTTTCAAAAACTGATTTAGGGGAGGGATACACAGACAGCATGGAGATCTGATAAGTCTAACTGTCCAAGTTTCTCATGCTTACTGCTTGGTCACGGGGCCAGTTTCAAAGATGGCGTTGCAGCAGGAGAAGGCTTTCTGTGTGCTCCGTTTTGAGGTGTCCAGATCTGTGATTACAGTGCAGCGGTTTCCAAAAGACGTACCACACAAGAATAACATAAGCAGGTGGTACCGACAGTTTGTAGAAATTGGTTGCTTGTGTGAAGGTATGAGTCCTGGTGGACCTCGTGTGTTCAGAAAGTTGACTTTAATTATTAAAAAGAATGTTCCGTTTGTCTGACTTTAACACTCTGAAGCCTTAATTCTATCAATACGTTTTATAATTCAATTCCTACCTCACAGAAGACCCCCATCACCATTATAGAGATCAATCTATTAATTCTGTGTAGAATAATAAATGTTTATTATTAAAATAATATGAAACCCGCAATTGTATTCTGTAGATAAAATTAAGAATCCTTTATATTAAAGCAGGTGGTATGTGTAATGAAGACTACGCTTTAAATCGTTAAAATATGAATTAAATAATTCGATGATAAAATTTTCTCTGAGACCTTAAGGGCTTTAGTGCTCTTGAACCTTGCACCTAGAATTTGATTCGCTCTTACGAACTGGTTATGTGTGGGCGTTGCTTTCATGCTACATTATGGTGTCTCATATTAATGATATGCTGAGTCTGTCAGGTGTAGCAGCTCGTCTTCTGTTCTTGGCACTGCAGAGGGATATAACAGTGACGTATGTGGAGGGCCATCAGTTCCTTATTAATTTGTATGACGGTGTTTATCAACTTATTGATCACATGATGACAAAATGGTGAGATAATTCTGAACGACGAGTTGGGAAATTTCAAGAGGGAACTGGTCATGGCTTATTTTTATTGCTGTTTCAGAACACGAGGAAAAATACATTAAACGTCATAAAGAATTTGTGAAACAAGAGGTGAATAAGGAAAGTTAAGTCTCTTCGGGCTTCCTATTTCAGGAACTCAGTTTCTCTAGAAAAATTCAGAATTATCATTATGCTTTAGATATTTTTCATCGACCTGTTTATTTCTTAATTTTCTTGACGCTGGTCTTTCACAATTGAATTACTTAGAAGCAGGGAGGTTTTAGCTAGTAAACAAATAAATGTGCTGGAATACCCTCCCTAGTTACCGGATCTAGCCCCCAATGACTCATTTCTGTTCCAAAATATAAAGGAAATATTGAAAGGAAGGCATTTTGATGACATTGATGATATCAGGAGTAATACGACGGCAGGTCTGAAGACCATTCCACAAAACTAATTCCAAAATTGTTCTGAAGGGTAAACTAGGCGCTGGGATTAGTGCATAGCTTCCAAAGTAGAGTACTTTGAAGGAGACCTCAGTGATATTCAGCAATGAGGTATGTAGCGATGAGTTCGTGAACGAATGGTTAGTAGACTGTTATTGCTCCGTGTTCGAGGAATCCCGGCTTCAAATCTCAGCCCCTAGATGATAAGTCTTTTGCTTAAGACTTTTGTGTTTGTATACAATCCGTCGAAAGGAATTCCAGAAAAGTTCATCGGAAAAGCCCACAACCGCTCTCTGTTCCTTTTCATTGTTCACTAGTGCTCATAGCTTCCTGCGTTACATAATCTAAGCCACTGACAGAATCGGCTTTAAATAAATTAAATTACCGTATTCCCTGTCAGTGATATTTTTGCAAAAATGAGGTTGTTCCTCATGTTCATGTTCTCTGTACTTACAAGACAAGATTCGGCGTCTCGAATGAACGTGCATCACGTTGGAGCATCACAAGAACAGGTGCTGCCTTGATGGGTGACATAACGAAGTTACGGCCTTATTACCATTGCCAAAGTTGGCTGCAGTCACGTGACATGAGGACCTCCATCAGCAGGCGTTCCAGACATATGCGTCTCGGTGAATATGAAACTTATTACAGCAAACGCTGTCATGTCGCATCAACCTAATGATCCATGGGGCGTCGATCCTACAGGTTTCGAATCCCGGTCAGTGTAGGTACGGATATATGCGTTTCAGTAGTTTTCTTGGGATCCCTATGGTGCACGTCTGTGTGAATTCTCATCTTTAAACTTTTTATGCATTGAGTGATTTTCATGAAACTCGATACAATATGATCTTATTAGGGGCAATCCCAGATTCTATTTAATTACATAGTCAGTAAAAGCAACATGGCGTACGCGTGAATATGTGACGTAGGAGCAAAGCTAAAAGCTATTCCTGTAACAGACCGTGAAGGCCCATAGGGCTGTGAGACGTCGAAGCTTCCTTATTTTCACTAGAAAATCAGTTCAGACGGCGGTAAAGTTTTTCAGCCCCATGCACCGGCCGCTCTTTACCCCCCCAGGAAGATTCCTGGTACTCATTTCTGTTACGGGCTGAGTCGACCCCAAGACCATAGTGCCGCTGGAAGATAAGGTAAATTGAAAAAATTCCACCCCATTGAGACTTGACCCGCGACCTTCCGGCTTGTAGCATAGTGCCTCGAGCAACTACGCTACTGCGTGCCCCCTAGGGGCGAAGTTAATGCTACGTAATTTAGGAATCTAAACTTAAGCGTTCTGATGAATCTCCAGAACAATTGAACCATTAGATAAATTGTTGTAAAATGTAAAGCAGTTACACGGCGGCTGTACGAATACAATGTATGTCCCTTGGCTTTCGGCTTCCTGCTTCCTGACGATCGCTAATGAATCGCTGGAATTAGCCATGTCAAATTTGGTAAGGGTAGGGACTATTTTTCTAGTATTACTATTCTTAGTTAGATGAGACTGAGTCCCTTGTACTGCGGCCACTTCTGGCCTATTGTACCAGCCCCAGATGAGAGGTGATGATGATTGTGGAGCATTTCGTAGAATGAAGATTGGCAGGAGAAACCGAAGTATTCGGAGAAAACCTGCCCCAGCGCCACTTTGTCCACCAGACCCGTGATCGAACCCGGGACCTCTGGATCTGTAGCCAGGAACTTCGACAGCTAGACCACAAAGGCGGTCAGAACCTCAACTTATGCTACAACCGCTTCATACCAAATCCATTCCAATTCATTATTCCGTAATATCCCTATGCTGCGTAATCTCAGTCACTGACAGCTTGGCTAATTACACCATACTTATGTAAATGAACTAAAAATGGATGTTATTACGGCGCGGATTCGAAACAGTGGCATCTTGTTACGTGTGGAAACGGTAAGGGATATCAGGTCCTCTTAGTGTTGATTGCCAATATTCTGGTCAGCTTGGTAGCGATGCAGTGTGGACTAGTAGATTGGTTGTCCGAAAGAAGCAAGTCGTACTATATGACGAAGGCGAAGGTAACAAATTCGTATAGATGTGGTGGCACAGGGGTAAGACACTGGCGTGGTATTGGGAAGGTACGGGTTCTAGACCACGGTGTCTTTTGTCAATAGAAATTGAAAAGGGAATAAATAAATAAATAAATAAATAAATATGATTTTCCTGCAGCTGTAAACCCAGTCGTACAATATAAGGACGATCGCAGACAGGTACATCATGCGTGTTCTGGTGGCCTAGAGGTAAGGCACAGGCGTTGTAAATGTAAGGTTCATGGTTCGAAAACACAAGTATTTTTGTAATGAGATTTTTCTGGAATTATATAGCGAGATGTAACATAAGAGGAAGATTAAAGTTA
>NW_019722439.1:350343-350821 GCF_002891405.2 Cryptotermes secundus | reverse complement strand
TTCATTAACACACTCAACCTAAGCGGGTTTTATTAAAATCCACATGGGATCAACAAGAAAAAAAGTTTGGCCCACCATCCGCCCACCAACCACCCGCCCTTAGGGGGTGACTTTGAAATATTCATTTGAGACCAAGTTTTATGAATGGGAGTTAGCAACAAATTGTGTAGCACCATCTGTCGACTGAAACCTCATGGAAAGCCACGAAGTGAAGAAAACAATGTAACATCTTAGTTTCATATGAGCTCACTTACTGGGCTGTGCCAAGCCGCTCCTCGAAAAATTCATTTTGTAGTGGTAGGGCGCCAGTGACTGAGGATGGCATTATGGAAGCGTGGCAACCCACCCATGCCCGCCCTTAGTGTCATGCAGGAGTGTAAATACTTGACAACCAACTACATCAACGAGAGTTAACAAAAATTAATAAACCGTGCAGTGCCATCTGTGGATTGAAACCTGAACCTGTGGGGGTAATGTT
>NW_019722439.1:297018-347996 GCF_002891405.2 Cryptotermes secundus | reverse complement strand
AATAATTTGCAACCTAATCTCTTGTACTCCAGAGCTGCAGAGGCTCTTATTCCGTTGCTATTTTTTTTTTTTTGGAAAAGATTGGGGACTAAGTTTAATAGCACTTCACTCAAATCCAACCCAAAGGATATGGGTGAAGTGATATTGAATTTACTTATGGAACTGAGCTCTTCTTGAGAACTCGCCAATTGTGCAGCCACTCAAGAACTTCCCAGCCTTTTATGGAACCCGAAGGTTCATTACTGTGTTCACAAGAGCCCTATCCTGAGCCAGATCAATCCAATCCATACCATACCAAACTATCTCTCTAGGATACATTTTAATACTGTCTACCCACCCAGTAATCTCTTGCCTTCTGGCTTTCCCACCAATATCCTACATGCATTCTTCGCCACCCCCATTCGTGCCAACCTTATCCTCCTTGACTAGTGATATTGAACACAGTTCAAGAATAGAAATAGGTTTGGGGGGAGGACCTCTGCAGTACAAGAGATGTGGTTGTAAAAGTATTTATTGCATTGGGGGGAGCACTCAAATAGTTGCTGTGTTAGCATAGCTTCTTACCGTTTGTGCTCTCGGCCCTGTCGGCCATTTTAAATTTAGTTATTGTAGGATGAGTAGCATTGCACTGTGGTGTCATGGCGGCCATGTTGCCCACCAGTAATATGGGAGTTTCACGGGACTGGTCCAGTGATTGAGACTAGCTCTTTCTAACGGGCCCAACTGAGTAGGTTTATCCTGCCGTACCCACCTGAGGACGGAGACATATCCAGTCTCCGAAACGTTGTGGTCTTTTGTCTTTTACATACCAGACGATGGATGAAGTCCAAAACAAGCCAAGGAAGTACAGTATACACCATCGTCAGAATCCTTTCAAGTCTACACAAGTATGATGTTTTTGGACATTATCCACCATCCTGTTTTTTAAAAAATAAACAGGGCGGTTTTTTAGAAAATAGACAAGACAATGGATAATGTCCAAAAATATAACACTTGTAGCAATGTACCATCGTCACGAACTTTTAGACCTTATGGCCACTGAACCACCGGTTTTGAACTCGTGGTTCTTCGCAACGAAGCAGACCTTCTAGCAACTTGAATTGACACTCTCTTTGAATTCTTCCAGTAACACATTTAAAAATTCCATAACAAATGCTTTATCTTCCTTTACTTATTGTGCAGTGTATATCTTGCTTGAACTAGTGAAGCTGGTTATTAGAACTGACGTCTTGTCACGCCAGCTGTTTGTTGCATTAATTCACGGCCTCACGACTTACGAGTGGCCTCTCAATATGACATCAAGCTGTAGATTAGATACTGCTTCACAATGTCGGCTGGAATTGGCCAGTGGTTTTACGTAATTAGTTACCAGATAAGTAGAAGAATATAAAATGTAAAAAAATGTAAAGCTATCCCTGTAACAGGCCGTGAAGGCCCATAGGGCTGTGAGACGTTGAGGGTCCCACATTATCTAGACAATCGGCTCAAAGATGGCGGTAAGTTTGTCAGCCCTACGCGTCGGCCGCGCTTTACTCCCCAGGAAAATTATTAAATTAATTCCTGGTACTCATTTATGTTAGAGGCTGAGTAAACCCCAGGGCCTAGTGCGGCCGGAAGGATTAGGTAAATTGAAAAAAAAATATCCAATGACCTCATCGGGACTTGAACCCGCTACCTTCCGGCTTGTAGCATAGCCCCTCAAAGAATATGTATTTTTTTATTTGATGCTCTAAAATGGCGTACAAACGCACTCATGTCCGTGCACAATGAAATGTGTTAAGATTGTAATGGGCAGTGTGAGGACACTTCTCAGAAATTACAGACGCGATGCCCGGTTGTTCATAAGTAATTACTAACCTCACCTTTCTATTTACTGTACTAAAATTCATATTTGAAATTGTTACAGAAGTTTCAAAGTAAATGAATAAAAAATATCAGCGTGGTCAGAGTTTCTGGCTACAGATCCAGGAGTCCTGGTTTATATTCCCGGTGCCACCAGATTTTTTGAGAAGTAGTGGATCTGGAACGGGGTCCACTCAGCCTTGTGAGGTTAATTGAGGAGCTATTTAAAGGAAATCGCTGCTCCGGTCTAGAAAACCGAGATTAACGGCCGTGGGGATCCGTTGCGCTGACCACGTGACACCCTTTTTCCGCAAAATTGGCACTAATTTCGCCGATAAGCGGCGGTCGCTCGGTCGGTATACTTCGCTTGCGGACTACATGCCACGGAGTTTGTTTTTGTTTTTGTATAGCTAAAGTTTACTTAGGATGGAGGCCAGTAACGTGCTTTTGAGAGCAATGTAATTAACCTTCTCATAAAGGGGAGTGAATGAGTAGTTGAGCAACTATTAGATTTTAAGAATGATTACACTTCGTGGGGTTAACCAGATAGATAATGGTTCACTGGTTGTGAAGCTTCAGTGAACTATATTAATTTTTGTGCGGTGAATTATCTTTGTTGTTAAAGCATCCATAGCGAGGACAAGCGATCTGTTCAAATGACACGTGACAACGCTTGACGAATGAGGAAGCGTAGTTTAAGAGCTGCGTTGTTGTTTCTTCCTTCGTCCGCTCCGCTCATGTGACTGCATGTCCCACGTGCCATCGCCGCTCCCTTCGTGAGGGCAGTAGATCGGCTGATGTAACTGTTATGTAACCCATTCGGGAGGTCGCCCGAAATTTGGTCAAGCACTGGAGCGGGTTGCGTTTCTTTCGCGCGACGGACAAGACTGAGTCGTGCCACGTACAAACGGAGCTACATTGTCAGCACTGTCCATCCACGGCATGTAAACAGTTACCGGTAGTTTACCTGTTAGGAATCACAGAGAGTGCTGATCACAATAGCCGCGCGTTCGAAGGTATGAACTGTCTTCGTTCGCCAGAATGTTGGGATCGTGGGTTCGAATCCCACTCAAGCCATGGATGTCTGTGTGCGTGTTGTCCTGTGTGTAGGCAGCGGCCTTGCTATGGGCTGATCACCCGCCCAAGGAGTCCTACCGTCTTTGTAGAAAAGATTGCGAAACTGAAAAAGAGGTCAGGGCCCCAACAAAGGGTTGTAGAGCCATTGATGAATGAATGAATCACAGAAAATATTTTGCTTTGAACAAATGGAAGCTAAGTAGTGACTCTTGTATGCCTAAGCAAAAAATGTACTCTACCAAGAGACAGAAATGTTTTGCGCGCGAGCAGATTCATTCTAATATCCAACAGAAAAACATCGACCAACTCTCAGTTCTCTGTTGGTTTTGTAGGGACAGAAGCAGATGTTTTTGGGACCGCACTTAACCGCACTTGTGGGCTTAAAGGTGAAGCGAACTCTATGTTCGGACATAATACAATGTGCGTTTAAGTGGGAGTCGGTTTCTCGCATCTGTGATTCTCCTATTTTGTCATACAAGTCTTCATATATAACATTTTATGAATATTTAGATAACGTTCTTTAAAACTGTACACTACATAGGTGGCTGCCATCATAACAAGTCCTGGAAAGTATTATAGCGAAATCTACAGGGGGCAACAGAAACGTCAGCGCCATATATACAGGGTGACCCAGGACCAGAAATCAGTATTCTGGCAGGTCATAATATCGGTATCGTAGTAACTTAGGCACGTTGCCCCCCCCCCCCTTTACGTAATTATGCACAATTCGTTTGCACCTCATAGGCTCCTCATGGGCGTCTATACATGAATATGAATTTAAAGGTATCCTGCAGATGTAACTTACAGATCGCTATCTTTCTGTGTTTCTTTTTCCACTGACTCTACAGCCCCTTGGGCTCTGACCTCTGATTTTTTCAGTTTTATAATCATTTTACAGATGTTAGGACTCCTTGGACGAGTGATCAGCTCGTCACGAGGCCTCTATGTAAACACAGGACAACACAAACACAAAATAAACTCATACACATACCAAATATCCATGCCTTGTGTGGCATTCGGAACCACGATCCCGGCTTCCAAGCGACCGAAGACAGTACACGGCTCGGCTGCCGTGACCGGCCTTTCTATGATATGCCCCCGTGTATTTTGGTACAGATGACCGCCGTGGGAAGATCGGGTATGATACAATTTTAACGAATTGTTCACGCAAGCTGGAGCCACTAAAGGAACCATGCTGTGATATTGATCATGACAGCTTAAGCTCTGAACTAGCAGGTTTCTGTTTCAACTGAGTAAATTGCAGATTTTTAATAACGTAATTATTGTCATTTATACTGCGTGACATATGTCCTTTTTAATTTGAGTAAGATAGCGTTGAGTGCCTGTAAGTTCTTTTTCAGGATTACATGATAATATCCCTAAAACCTATATCCCTAATAATAATAATTCAATTCTTTATTATTTACGTGCCGAGTCAACAGCCGCAAGGCCAATTACAGGCAGAGCACAGGGTAGATACAAGTAATTACATTATGGACAATCACAACATAAAGTCAAAGACAGATTACAGGCAAGCACTGGAGGAAAACACATTAATGCAGACAAGTAAACAAATAATAATAATAATAATTTCATTAACATAAATCTAAGTGTTACTGAGAACTGAGAAATGAAATGTATAAATATTTAATTGAGAAATTAAAAGTATAGATTTTCAGAGAGGATAATAGTAATAATAATTCAGTTTAATTGTTGTTTATTGTACACGAAAATAATAATACTAACAATTATACTATATTTAAAAATCGTTTGGGGAGAACTTTCCTCACTCCGAATACGTCAACATCCCTGCAAACAACATCAGCAACTGCTGCACATCTAGCAGAGTGACAATAATTCAATTAAATTCGTATTTATTTACGTACAAATTTAACAGCACAGAGGCCAATTACACAGTTAGCACGAGTACATAGAAATACACAAAATAACTAAAAAACAAAATAAGACAGTCTACATAATGACAATAAATTAATAATAATTCCATGAAAAAACTAAAGTTGGCTTTAACAGGTGAGAAAAATAAAATAAGTACATTTCGAATGGTTATTCCATGATGTGGCGAGATACATACACATAGAATTTAATAATAATAACAATAGCCCAATAATAATAATAATAAAATACCTATCTTGTTCCTCGTCGCGTTGTGATTGGAGAAGGCCCCCTGATGTAAAGAGCAGCTGTAAATATATTGAAAACAGTCACGAACAGTCAACAAGGAGTGTTACTGCAGCTTGTGATGATTTGGGCGTGGGGCTAAGTTCCCATCATAAAAGTCAGGCATGTTACGAAATGTTACAAGGAGCAGTGAACCTTCAAATTCTATAAAGAGTTGGGAATTTATTTATTACCTCACTGACTATTATCTTCTCAAGAAGAACTCTTATCCATGGAGTTAGTTAAAATATAGTAGAGTGGAAATAAATTTCTATAAAGTTCCAATTATTGCGCAAGATATATTATTTCATAACAAGCTTAAACCATACAATGAAAAATGGCCACCTACTCCTGTCGCAATGGTTCACTTCGTTATCTGTCCTTTATTTTCCCCTCCTGTTGGTCCCCTCCTCCTGTCGCAGCATCTCCACAGTCTATATAAAGAGGGGAAGTGCACGCGGAACAGAAAACACTTGAGTTTGAGCACGAGCGTTACCAACTTCTGTGCAGGTATTTATTTTATACAGAAAGGAACTTCTCTATTGAATAGAAGTGAATAAAGAAGCTGGAAAAGACGTTTCAAGCTTCCAAGAAAGATTTACGGAGTAATCCCGAGCAAGTATTCACAACTGGTGAGTGTTTCTTTGTTCACTTCTAGAGTTTAGAGGTAATCCGACTTCATTGTGAGAGAGAACTTCATTTTTAAACATTCCTATATAGTGCGATATTTAATTCGGGGAGGGTATCTCATTGTACTGAAAGTCTTACTGTAAAATGCGTACGCTCAAATGTTTTAATGGAAGTTATGGAAAATAACCAGTATCGCTTCAAAGACGATAAGTGTATGAAAATATGAGGATATGAGACATACTGTAAACAATATTTTTACTATGGAAACAAAAAGTTGTTTTCTATAACCATCTAAGTGTCGGGCAAAGGTGAAACGTCTAAAGACAATACCGAGTGTGATAGTGCACTTCATTCTCAGGGCTATTGCACAGCGCAGGCGCGGGAACGGCTATTAGCGGACGAAAACGCAGTCAGCTCATATAATGACCTTCTTCACTGCTACTGTCCACAGAAATTCCGGGTTGAACCCTTGTCCCTGAGGTGTGATGTACGCTTCTAACTACCTGAGGTGCGACAGTGCCTGTCTTTTCAATATCTAAGTTGCCAATTCAGAAGAAAGCATCAACATATTCGTTAATAATCACGTGACTATTAATGTTTCATAGAAAGTTTCCACTTCTTATAACACAACCCAAATTTCCGCCATTGAGCACATGCGATTTGAAGGTTTCACGAAAGTAAATTTTTATTTTGTGACCTTTGAGATTATGACGCGTTCTGGTCTTCTAAAGGATTTCCAACGTTCCCGAGGTATCTGTAGAAATCCCAGTAATGCTGGAGTCATATTAATCCGAAAGGTTGGTAACTACGTACCAAACTGTACGGTCTCATTAACCAGAATACCACAATATAAAGCAAACCGTCTTTCTCAGTGCAGCTGTTTCAGACCCACAGCACTGTCTGTGTCCTTCTGCCCTCCGAGAAGTATGACTTCAGAAGGGAATGCTGACAATTGGGTGAAGTTTTCCTCATATTTTCAACGGTTTGCGTTTTGACTGACAGAAATTAATAAGCGACATGGAATGCAAATTTAAGTGATTCATCTTTTTCAGTAAATATCTGCAACTATTTGAAAGTCTATTTTATTTTCTAGTGTATTACAATGTCAAGTACAATTACAATAATCAAGTCAAGGAAGGTGAGGTGGGCAGGGAATGTAGCACGAATGGGGGAGAAGAGGAATGCATATAGGATATTGATGAGAAAGCCAGAAGGAAAGAGACTACTGGGAAGACCAAGTTCGCGTAGGTGGGTGAACAATATTAAAATGGAGCTTAGAGAGATAGAATGGGGTGGTATGGATTGGATTGATCTGGCTCAGGATATGGACCAGTGGAGGGCTCTTGTGAACACGGTAATGAACCTTCGGGTTCCATAAAATGCTGGGAAATTCTTGAGTAGCTGCAGAATTTGCTTCTCCTCAAGAAGGGCTCAGCTCCGTGAGTGATTGCATATAAGGGTTAGAATTGCATCCAGATGTTCTTCCGTAATTCCATACATCGCTCTAGCAGCCGTGGCAACCGAATTTATTGCAAAGTGGTCTTTGTAGTAAATTCGGATATTCTGTATTAGGTCCTAGATGGGAAATAGGTAAGACAACAAACAGAAACCTTAGGCTTGCACTTTAATATAGACCTGTATTAGAATTTCCGCCTTGAAGTTACATTCCAGGACTTCCAGAATTGACACCAGGTGCAGCACCAGTATGTTCATGCTATATACATCACATAGAGAAATTCACTTCAAGTTGAAATACTCCCACGACTTTATAGCTTAAGTTGGCTCCATGTTTTAATTGCTATGAATTAATGCGGTCAATTAATTATGTCGCTATCTTCTGAGTGCGTGACGAACCACTCCAGTATTTTTCTTCGCCTCTTCCAACCAACTCCCATAGACACTGTCAGTCAATTGTAGGATACGCCGTGTTAGCTATAATTTATTCTTAAAAACTCATCTACCAAACGTCGAGACACTCATTTACCATGACATGACTTCTCTGTGCAGAGCATCGGAACATTCATCAGCTTAACTCACTGCGTGCAGCATATGATGGCCAAATAAATGAATTCGGAAACTAGTTATCTTCTCGCTTAATGTTAAGCGACACCGCATCTGGGGTCTAGTGGTCAGATGGCTACAGATCCAGTGGTCCCGGGTTCGATTCCCGGCGGTACCAGATTTTCTGAGAAGCAGTAGGTCTGGAACGGGGTCCACTCAGCCTCATGAGGATAATTGAGGAGCTATTTCAAGGAAATATCGGCTCCGGTCTAGAAAACCGAGATTAACATCCGTGGGGATTCGTTGCGCTGACCACGCGACACCCTCTACCCGCTAAAGTTGGAAAATTTGGCTGCAGATTTGGCTTGTCCTCAAGAAGGGCTCAGGTCCATAAGTAAGTACCGCCAATATTACATCAAATGCAAACAGGACACATACACAGAAATGTAAACTTTATTCAGTAATGCTTTGTGTAGCGCTTGTCATGCAGAGCAGTAGCTGGGGTTGTGTTCAGCAGGTAGCTTGCAGCTTCCTCCACTTCTGCACTAATAACAAAAACAAAAACAAACTCCGTGGTTTTAGTCCGCAAGCGAACTATACCGACCGAGCCACCGCCGCGTGTCGGCTAAGTTAGTGCCAACTTTAGTGGATAGGGGGTGTCGCGTGGTCAGCGCAACGAATCCCCACGGCCGTTAATTTCGCTTTTCTAGACCAGAGCCGCTATTTCCTTGAAATAGCTCCTCAATTATCATCACTAGACTGTGTGGAACCCGTTCCAGACCCACTACTTCTCAGAAAATCTGGTAGTACCGGAAATCGAACCCAGACCTCTGGATCTGTAGCCAGGAACTCTGACCACTAGACCACAGAGGAGGTCCTGCACTAATAACACCTCATATTTTCTTGACCTCGGCACTAGCTGGAGGTGAGTGGTCAGCTTCACGACCCGGCCACCTTACCCCCGGGGAAAGAGCCCCCAGTAGCAATTGGACCCCAGAGCCGGTCTGAACAATTTGGAGAAGAAAAAATTCTTGATACTACCGGGACTCGAACTCCGACCCCTCAGTCAGCCAGCCAGTAGCCAGTCGCTATACTGACTGAGCTATCCCGGCTCCCTACAGAAAATAAACAGACAGTATCGTGTCAGCATCTGCTTTATTTTGCTGTGATATCTTCACTACATGTTTCGACATTTACCTGGGTCATCTTCAGGTGTACATGAATACTTTGTGTCAGATTTCTGAAGGTAAGGGTCGACACGTGTAGCGAAGATATCAGCAGCAAAATAAAACAGATGTTGACACAATAATGTCTATCTTGTTTATTTTCTGAACATACTATTGTGTAGACTGCCTCAAATCATATTCTTTTAGTGAATTATACACAAGAGGATCCATACCATAAAGATTCATGTACTATTAGGTTTAAAATTGTATTTTGTGGGAATGTTAGTGTATGAGGAGGGTACTTGTAGTTAGAATTCTGTGCACGCTCTTCGCTGTTGTCATTTCACGGTTACAGGTTCACTGTTTAGCTTGGTAATATTCTAACACGCGTCCACAGGAAACCACAACTGAGGTAGGGTTAAAATTATAATTAATACAATGAAATCAGGCTCTTTTATTGGAAAAGTGGTTTCAGTTTTCTGTTGTTTTAACAGAGCCAGAGAGAAACGGGTTGGTCCACCAGTGCTGTAATCAAAATGTTGTTTCTCGCTTCTACCACAGAATGTAAATATGCTACGCGTCTGCTTCTCCTATTCAAATACACTTTCATATATATATATTCTGTTGGCAGGTAAAACGAAATGGCAGGATACATAGGTTCTGAAAATGAAATCTCCACACTTTTACTTGTAATAAATTCTCATGAATTCATTTCCGACAAAGTTTAGGTAAATGCTGTAGCTAAAACAGGGAATTATACAGCACCTAAAAATGTTTTTCCTTGTGTGCTTTGTTAACTATTCATTACTACATGATACACACAGATATTGAACTCAATGACGTTCTATATTTAATTTTAATTTAAGAAGATATGCCTATATTAAGAAGTTACGAGTGTATCAATAGTATAATTATGTTAAATTCACTCCCGTTTGCTTAATTATATAAAAAAATTGCAAGACANTGCAGATTTCTTATACTTTTTCTTCTACCCTGAAGATGGAGGCGATACGTTCCTCCGAAACGTCGGTTAACACCACATATACACGGTGCCAAATCCCAGAAGACTGCTTTCTTCATTCGTTACGTTGACCCATTTTGACCTAAACTTGAATGGACGGACAAATTGTATTATAACTCCCTGAACCGGTTGGGGGTTTCCCGGGATGCTACATTCTAATGTTCCGATAGGCCGACAGAGCGAAGCTAATGGACGCAAGTTTGCAACTTCTCGTTTAGAATGCATCTCAAAACAGAAGCAGTGAAATGTATGTTCACTTACTCAACAGCCACTTTATCCTAATGTGCACAATTTCCTTAGTTCGCTGTAGCTCAGTTAGTGAAGTGACTGGCTGCTTTGTCGGTGTCTAGGACTCTATTCTCAAAGAAAGAATTCAGCTCTTCAACGCTTCGCCATTGAGCAATTTAGCTCGATTTGTCTGCTTAAAATTCCGAAATAATATCATTAAAATTTCTTAAAATAAATGCCATATAATTTATCACTCCTATTGTCACCTGTCACAGTGACTAAGATGCGGGGTTTGTAGTTGGATTTACTTGATACTTACAGGAAGTAATTACACATAATTATAACACTCTTGCTGATTTACACAATTTCCCATCACTCCACAATATTCTCTTCAGTCTATCTGCATTAGTCCTCACTAACCTTTTCCTGGAAACGGATTTATAACACAGGAGCTATAAAAGTCTCACATAAAGACTTCAAATCACACGTTAAATCTTCACAGGCTGACTTCTTGTACTCTTCTTCAACTACGAACTTCCCGTGGCTATCTCCTACCGAGAACTGACTCGTCTCTGAACTGAACGAATTCTGTCACTTATATAGCCGAGGAACGGTCACGCATCACAGGAGCACATGTCACGTGATCACCACACGCCGCTGCGTGACGTCACCGCGGACACGAGAAAAACAGCCTCCTCTATTTTTGCGTGTTGGACCGTGTTTACAGAGGTGTTGCCTGGCAACGCGTTCATCAAATCCGTAACAGTACTGTACTCTCTTCGAAATATCTGCGAACGGCCGGCATGCGAACAAATCGTTGGCGAAAGACGATAGCGTGTTCTCTCCTTTCTGGCTTATAGCGGGGAAATTACTCTTCGCTCGGTACACACGGTGCCGCTTTTCATACAGCAGTGGTACATACCGCGAGAATAACCATTTTTACGGAAAATATTTCCTGTCGTAACTTGTGCTTTAACTCATATTACTAATTCATGTTCCTTTACTTAATATGACATGTAGACCCACTGCTAGGCAACGACTCAGTAAACACATTTCCAATCGGATGACTTCCGTTTCTATGCAACGGCGCTGTAAATACAACAATATAGGAAACGGTGATTTCTATGGATCTTATATATATATAAGTAGTACAGAACAGAATCGATTCAGAAGGAGAATGGAGCGAGTCCTCGGCAGTCCAGGAAGAAGGCTTCGGCTGAAATTGTGAGTTCTTATAATTGAGCGTGCTTCCGAGTGAAGATTCTAATAAATCCAATCATCCAATCCAAAACCCATTATTATTATTCACGGAGGCACGTGACAATATATATACGAAATCCACAGGTATTCCTAGTGGAGCATATTAAGCAGCACCTTTTCTTAATGAAGGAGATATATTTCGAAGTGAATCGGGCAACGTTTAAATATCAAAATGTACGACATCCTTGAAACCTACAAACGCCTTTCAGCCGTCAAAGATTGTCTGTCGGACAAACAGTGAAAGTTTTATACCAATACAATTTGTGCTCTAAATATGTCGCTGACACATTTCTTAAATGTCACTTTTTCTTTTCTCAGTTTTAAACTGGAACATCAACATGTCTCGCATACGTGTCGCTGTGATTGGCGCTGGCCCTGCAGGTCTCTGCGCAGCTCGCCATCTTGTTGATGACAGCCACCATTTTGAATTCAAAGTTTTCGAACAGTGGGGAGAAGTTGGTGGAACATGGTGCTACACTGACTTAACGGACATCGATGAATATGGAGTTCCCATACATTCCAGCATGTACAAAAGTTTAAAGTGAGTACCGCGTTCTTATTGAAAGTGTAGAGATTCTTCTTAATCCATTAGCACACCATTTTGTTTTGTCTGCTCAAAATATCTGTACAAATAATTCTACAGTTAGTTTCCCAATAGGTGAATTGTTCCAGATTACATATGAATAAAACACCTACCTTCGCCGGAATTGAAAGACGAGGCAGAGCTGCAAAATTATGCCAATAGTTCCTCCATAGTATTATGGAGGGTGGTAATTAACAGAGGCTGGCTCCTACACGGTTTAGTAGCCATGTTTAGAGTGATTATTGTGAGTCTGTGATTATTTTAAAACGTTTTCAATGAATGTGCATTACAGTATAAAGTTAATTTATTGCATATCAAGAAGTTTTGTAGTATTTTGAACCTGAAATCAATCTGGGACCTGTGTCTTCACCGTAGAAAAACTTTTCACACAGGCATATAGGACATACCCTCGTGTTTGCATATCGAATGTTAAAATATACAATGCGTTCAACGATCGGGGAAACCTGGAAACAGGGCTGAGCGGGAATAACATTTCTCACAGAGTGCTGCTGTAACTGCCGATTGAAAAATGAGTCATTATCGCTGATAAACGCGCGCGGTCAGTAGGTCTGGTTTTGTCACTGCAGCAAGTCGTAGTTTTAGTCAGTCTGTGTTAGAGGTGCCGATAGGCTGTCGACGTTTATACTGAAATGAATTTCACTATTTAAGAGCGTGTGTTTGTTGTCGAAACTTTTACAAGGAAAAAACATACAAACACAACATACAGTCAAAGTATAATTAAAGGTAAATATTTGAGGACAACAAATTAATGCATTTAATTAAACAAACAAAAAATAAAATCATTATCACAAATCTAAGTGTCTCTTAATGATAATAATAATAATTCATTTTAATTCTAGTTTATGTACGTGCAAATAATAGTAGTAACAATTATACCATTATAAGAGACGATTAAGGAGAACTTTCCTGGCTCCGAATACGTCACATCCCTGCAAACATTAGCAACTGCTGCACATCCAGCAGAGGGACAGTTTGTACATGAGGAGCAGACATTGAACAGAGAAAAGTCACTGATACACCGAGCGGGAACTTGGAGACCAACAATTTCCAGAACAGGAGGACAGAATTTGAAATCAAAGTGGACTTGAGTATGAAAGAGAGCATCGAGGCGATGCCTAATAATAATAATAATAATATTACTCCAGATTGTAAAATCAAACAACCTCAAGCCCCGTACACTGGCATGGGTTCATAAAAATCTTCTGGAGCAACCAGGGAGTCGGGCCGCGCCATAACTCAAGCGGTTATTCGCTGGCTTTCCACCGCGGCGGCCCGGGTTCGATCCCGGGTCTGGTCAAGTGGGATTTGTGGTGGACAAAGTGTCGCTGGGGCGGGTTTTCTCCGAGTAATTCGGTTTCCCCTGCCAATCTTCATTCCAACAAGTTCTCCACGATCATAATGACACGGGGCAGGCTACAATAGGCCAATCAGCGGCCGTGTGAGTGGATCCAGTTGGACTCCACCCCCCACTAAGCGAATTAAAAAGAAAACAGGGAGTCGAATGCGTTATCCTGATATTATTTCGGGCTGTTCAAGATTCTCATGAGAGTCTAACCTTGAGTGAGTTTCGTGGTATGAAGAAAAGCAGGAATTAGAAATGTTCTTTAGACCCTTAATTGGAATTGAGAGAGCATTGTTCGTTAACTTTTCCATCTTTTCTATTCAAATTCACGATTCTTTGTTGGAAGCTGTTCCTGTGCACCGTTTTGGTTTTGTTCACCAGGAACTTCGAAAGGAGATTATTGTCCAGTGGAAAAGTACACCATAAATCGTCTTGTACTCTTATCAGTGCAAGGCCACTAAACACTACGTAATTAACATGCTGACACTTAAATTTATATCAGGCTTAGCAATACATAGCATGCCGACCAGAGTGGCCGCGCGATCTAAGTCATGAACTGTCTTCGCTCGCTAGAACACTGGGATCATGGGTTCGAATTCCACTCAAGCATGGATGTCTGTGTGCGTTTATTCTGTTTGTGTTGTTCGTTGTGTAGGTAGTGGCCTTGCGACGGGCTGATCCCCCGTCCAAGGAGTCCTATCGATTGTATATAGGATTAAGAAACTGAAAAAGTGGTCAAGATCCAAGAAAGGGCTGTAGATAGATAGATAGTAGATAGTAATACAGAGAATGCTCATGTCTCTTTATATATTCACGTACTGTTCCTATTTTCAGAACCAATATTCCTAAGGAAATAATGCCATTTCCTGACTTTCCATTTCACGAAACGGAAGAGTCTTTCGTCCACCACACCGCCGTCCTCAGATATCTTAAGGAGTACGCTCAACACTACGGCCTGTATGAACATATCAGGGTACGTTCCATTTCAATATTCATTTCATCAGTCAAGCCCTTTGTCTGGGAACCCACCTCACTGAATCATATACGCAAATTCACTAACACAAAAGTGAAATATGTCCCTGTTTCGTTTTCTGTGGTAATGGGTGAAGATGTCCCTGTGCTTAATTAATTAAGCACAGGGACATGAAGACTTATTAGAGAGTGGAGCAATAAGTCCAGTATTCTTGATTTCGGCGCAAGATGAAAGTGAATAGTCAGCTTCACGCTCCCGCCGCTTTACATCCGAACAAAGCGGTTCCGGTACCCGCTGAATAGGAGGCTTGTGGGCCCCAGACCCGGTCTGGAGGCTGTGAAGTAGACTAAAGTACGCAATTACCTAACTTCATTTTTAACTATTATGTAGGTACATAACCCCCACCCCCGGAACACGAAGGTGATCAATGGATACATGTAAATTTACCTCCACGGTCTGTGTTCAACACGGGAATGTTCAATCAGTTCAGTTGTAGCTTCCGAAATAGAATGTTACTGTATCTAGTTTCAAGTACGTTAGCAGAATATTTTCATTTTTATTAAGATGTAATAATATAAATGAATTTCTGTCTCTGTATCTGAATAAAGCACGTGATTGAGAATCATGTTACATTGGATCTTCTCACGGTGATGAGTGTTAGCATTATGTCTTGTGTCGCGTAACGCTGATGCAGAGACACCTACATTCGGAGGAACACTGTACTATAATTTCGGCCCTGAAGTTGGAGGCAGCACGTTCCTTCGAAACATCGGTTCACATCTACGATACCATATGTCATCATGTCCAAAATACTGTCGCGTGTTTGCTAAGTAACGCGACAAGAAAATTTACATGGGTCTGGGATTTGAAAGGATATTTATTGGCAATCGCTCTTTACACTCACAAATACAACTATTCACACTTATAACATCTTCAGAAGTGTCTTCTTCAGTGTTACACACTCTCGCACCGCTAATCTCGGTGAAGTGTCTTCTGCTCTGCTCGGAGCTCAACTGTCCTTAGCGCTTGTCGATTACGAACTGTTATGTCCTGCACTCGGACTGAATAGGGAACACATTGTCGAAGGGTTAATTTCGCCCGCTGCTATGCAACGAATCACTTGTTGCCACGGGAATACGTGTCTGCCTCAAACAATTCGTTTGTAACGGTGGAAAACCCAACTGTTAAGACTTTCATTTTCGGGCAACGATTTCCTAGGCTAGCCGTTTACTAGTGATGGACGTCTTATGGTCCGTTTTTCAGGCAGCGCGTCACAATGCCTTAATCTTAAATTGGAATCAATTAAATTTCCTTCTACTCGTCATTCATCTTTATAATTGTCTCTTCTTTTAATTTTGTGACCCGTACCGAACACACGTTTTGTGTGGCGTCGACAGGGAACCGAGTGTCGTTATGTTCGCCGAGTGAGTAACTGAAGTTTTTATGCGAAGATTTCAGCCTTCACAAGATATCCACAAGAGTTCTTTTTTTTTCTTTCGTCCAGAGGAACACAAGTTAAAGGCATTCGAGCTAGCTCTTGGATTCTTCAACTACCCTAAGTTGGGGTTGGTATGTCGCTGCGAAACTTTAGCACACACACACCACGCTGCAATATGAATTTCCATCTCAAATTTTACAATCGGATTCCTGTTATTAAAATTCACCTCTCTTCTTTCTGCGTGCTTTGGTACAGTTCAACATGTACGGGGCTGTTACTTGATAGTCACTGACAGAGTTTTCTTTAATCTAAACGTCGAGATGCTCAACTTTGTGTAAATAACACCAAAACTTGTGCGAAAACACTAGAAGCTCTTAATTATATGGGCCATCTGCAGGAATTAATTGAAGCTGTGAGAAACTTACGCGTGCTTGACGAAGGTTGCGGAAAATTTAATCACATTCTTCAAGCATTGTAAAGTTGATATTCCATTACCTAATGAATATTTCTTTTAGAATACAAGCAGTGTCAGCTGGGACAGGTTTTCTCCGAGTACTTCGGTTTCCCCTGCCAATCTTCATTCCACCATATTCTCCATCATCATACTCATCCGGGGGCAGGTACAATAGGCTAATCAGTGGCCGCCGTGCCGAGTGGACACAGCTGGACTTTACTCCCCCCCCTCCACTATGCGAATTTTAAAAAAGTACTGTATACAGAATGTGACAAAGGAACCAGACGATTTTTAAAATGCTTTATGTTGGCAGCCCCTGAGGTTGCCATGGCGGGAACCATGCCATTTGCTAGCTTAACTGATGCCTTTGTTTTCACCATGGAGCAGTGGAGCGCTCAACAGTGACTCTGCTGTTAAAATGCAGCTAATATTTCGCGAGAATTTCAATATGGCTCTTCATGGAAAACTTCCTTGCCGCAGTACGGCACGGTTATGGGTAGAACACTGCAGAACGAGTGCTTCCGCACCGGGCTGTGTGCGTACAGTGAGATCGCCACAGAATATTGAGGCTGTGAGGCAGTCTCAGGCGCTCAGCCAGGAGATATTGCTCTAGGAATATCGAATCGCCACAGAATATTGAGGCTGTGAGGCAGTCCCAGGCGCTCAGAAGGAGATATTGCTCTAGGAATATCCGATCGCCACAGAATATTGAGGCGGTGAGGCAGTCCCAGGCGCTCAGCCAGGAAATATTGCTCTAGGAATATCGACTCGCCACAGAATATTGAGGCTGTGAGGCAGTCTCAGGCGCTCAGCAGGAGATATTGCTCTAGGAATATCCGATCGCCACAGAATATTGAGGCTGTGAGGCAGTCCCAGGCGCTCAGCCAGGAGATATTGCTCTAGGAATATCGAATCGCCACAGAATATTGAGACTGTGAGGCAGTCTCAGGCGCTCAGCAGGAGATACTGCTCTAGGAATATCCGATCGCCACAGAATATTGAGGCGGTGAGGCAGTCCCAGGCGCTCAGCCAGGAGATAGTGCTCTAGGAATATCGAATCGCCACAGAATATTGAGGCTGTGAGGCAGTCCCAGGCGCTCAGCCAGGAGATACTGTGTTGCTCTAGGAATATCCTATTGCAGCGCGAAGAGAATATTACACAAGGATCTGATTTTCTCTCCGTACAAAATGGTGTTGGTGCAAGAGTTAAGGGATCATAACACGGCAAACCGTGGCTCAGTGGGCTGAGTGTTTAATCGGAATTTTGTCCGACGATGTCATTCTCCTCATGACAGATGAAGCACGCTTCTGTCAACAAACAGAATTCTCGCTGCTGGGCAGAGGAAAATCCGCATCAGCTCCATCAACGGCCTCTTCACAGAGCACACGTGACTGTTCCGTGTGGAGTGGCAATCTTGGGAGTCATAGCCCCTTATTTAATGACATTCAATGTTCATTTTCTAACAATAAATAAGAAATTAAAATAAAATTTCACCGCTTTATATACTTTTCAAATCGCCAGGTTCCTTTGCCATATCCAATTTTGGCCCATTAAGATTTTATATGGGATTAACCATTGCTGCTGTCTGTAGTTTCAGCACAGCTGATGCTAATTTCAGTACAAATTAACATGATGATTATCTGCTTTCCATTGAAGCTGCGAACTGCCGTGAAGAAAGTCTCTCCCATTGGTAGCAATAAGGGGAGGACATTATGGTCGGTGGTCACTGAGGACGTGGAGACCAAGAAACAAGAGGAGCTCGAGTTCGATGCTGTGATGGTCTGTAACGGGTAAGTAAGTATTATTCTATGATCTTACGAAACTTATGGCGAGAAATATTTTCAATGCATGGAATACGGGCTTCTTAAAATCTTGGAAGAATTGAAGCGTAACACATTGTTGAAATTACCATCTTCAGTGCTGTGACGTCACGCATCTGTGTAATCATGTCACAGAACAGTAATATTCACCGCCTCGACAACCATAAATCCCATTCAATGATGGATACGGTAGTTCAAAAGGCAGTTCATTTAATCCATTGAAAAACATGTGAAATATACTGTAACAGGCATTAGTGACTATAGACGGGGTTTTGATTTGTCAATAGATTTAATGACCACTTACATGTCATAACCACAAATAATTATTACACTATTGCAGATTTCCACACTACAAATCAGTATATTTCCACTGGTCTTTACTTAGTAACGGCTCTCCACAACGGCCATTCCTCTGCCGCGTCTTTACTAGACGTTTCCTGGTAACGAATCTTAGCAATGGAGATTCTTCCGCTTCCGTTGTCCGTTGGTTAACACTCCACACGTGAACCCTGAACTGCAGTGCACTCACTCGCTGAACCGAACATATAACCTCGGAGCGGACTTAGAGAAAACACCGCCTGCATGATTTCTTCTATTGAGTGACGTCACCGCGCACGCGTAATCTGCGGGTGCTCTATAGCAACGACTGATATTTACAAAGTCGTCTCTTAGCAACGGATATATACGCCACAATGCATTCATTTTCTGATATGACTTAAAAGCATATATATACAGTACATATAGGTCTCTGTTCAGAATTCAGATTTTTCAGTTATGTGTAATATTTTCATAGTGTGCAATGTCGTCAGTAGAAGCACAGTATGAGATTATCTATGCACATTTTTAAGTTTCACTGCGTCACCTATGCCCGTAACATAGTTCCTTTATCTACTCAGTGCACACTGGACAGTACTCTGGGGCGAGCACTATGGGTGTGCACTGCTGGACCAACGAACTTATACGCGAAGTATGTAAACATCTGTAAATTAAATATCTACCCCAGGATGGTTTTATTTTTCACTCTTTCGCTCTTCTAGTGATCCGTGAATGTAAGGCATATTGTCTCTTGCTATATATACACTTCAGTTAATGAGACATAACCTGCAAAAATTTTTGTTGCGTAAATATTGTTTCTGAACATTATCCGCTATCCTGTTTTCATTGAAAACGCCCTCTTTTTAAAATATTTATATTAATGTACCATCGTCACAACATTTATGTCTTACTGAATGTACTTAATATATAAGCATGCAATTGAGTTCTTTAAGGACTGAAACAGTTAAATTGTGTTAACATGAAGAGCCTCTTTACTGAAAACATTTTGACATGGTAATAGGTGTATTTCTGTGCCGGTCACGGTAGCCGAGCGGTCTAAGGCATGTACTGTCCTCTCTCGCTTGGAAGCCGGGATCGTGGGTTCGAATCCCACTCAGTGCATGGATGTGTGTGTGCGTTTTTCTGTGTTTGGGTACCGGTAGAGGCCTTGAGACGAGCTGATCACCCGCCCAAGGAGTCCTACCGAATGTGTAAGATCTAGAAAAACCGAAGTGAACGGAGAAGTTCATGGAGGTAGGCCTAGGCCCACTGGGGCTGTAGTGCCAAGGGGGAAAAAAATAGGTGTATTTCTTTATGTTATCTTATAAATACAATTTATATTTAATTTCTTCTTGTGTAATGTATGGATGTATAGACGGATGCTAGGAGTGACTTATAAACTGGTTTTGGAGTGGATGATTGGATTTATTGATACCTTATAAATTCAACTCAGGACTACAGGCAGTTACAGCGTCAATAACTTTCACTTCTCCAATTGTCCAGACCGGCTCTGGGGTTCACTCAGCCTCCTATACAATGGGTACCGCGGGTTCTTTCCCGGGGGTAAAGCGGTCGAGGCGTGAAGCTGACCCCTCATCTCCAACTAGTACCGAGGTCAAGAAAATGTGGAGCTATACATCCACTCCGCCATTCGTCTTCATGGCGTAGTGCTTAATTATTATTATAACAATAAGAAGAATAAATAATAATGTGACTGGTTCATTTAGGCATTATTCTGTACCATATATACCAGAAATTGAGGGAATCGAGAAGTTCGAAGGATTGATTCAACACAGCAAAGCCTATCGGTCAGCCGAAGCATATAGAAATCTTCGCGTGGTTGTCCTTGGTGCTGCTTCCTCGGGGATGGACATTGCGGTGGAGGTAGCCGCGGTGGCCAATCAGGTAAGACTTTCCCACGTGCTTACTCCTGCGTCGTGTACAGAGACTTCCTCCCACGGATGTTAGTGTTATTTACAGTCACCGTGTGTCCACGTTTTGAAAATATGCCTGCTTTAAACCGACACGGAGTATCAGACTGTTTGGGTGATACTCAGAATTACTGGGATTTTGGACTTTTTCCATCGAAAATAAAAAAATGATTTTTTTTTATTTATTTTTTTTACCGGAGTTCCCTCTGCTGTCAGACAAACTCAACGTTCCTGTACAACTTTAGCCTCAAACATAGTATTCTCACAGTTCGTATCCGGCACTTAAACTGAATGTGATTCCATCACATGCGAGTCAATTGATTTTGACAAAACTGGGATAAAAATTACGCCAATAAGGTCAACGCTAGGCCCCTTAGAAAGAGCTATTCTCAATCACTAAGGGGCCCAACTGAGTAGGTGTCTTCCTTCTTCACCTGAATACGGAAACAGATCCAGTTTCCGAAACGTCGTGCCTTCTATAACCTAGAGTTCCGGACAATGGAAAAAATCCAAACCCCAGTAATTCTGTGTCATTCACCATCGTCAGAACCCCTTAGAATCCACCTGTCCTACCTTGTTGTAACCTTATGCACTGTTCAGTGTGGACTATTATACACACAAGTTAATGTGTATGTATGTAAATATGGAAGGTTTTCCCATTTGATGTGTGGGTATGTTATTGTATATTGCAGGTTTATATTAGCCACAATTTACGGGAATCTCTGATGTACTTGCCGCCAAACGTAAAACAAGTGCCGGGCATCAAAGCAGCTTCCATTGATGGATTTACTTTCCTGGATGACTCCAGTGAGAAAGCTGATGCCCTGATTTATTGCACAGGTGGGCTGACTGACTGTCAAATGGGATAAATGTACAGAGATAAAGGGAAAAGAATACGTTTTAGCAAACAGGATGGGAATACGTTCGTTAGCTTTCGTTTACAAATGTAATGGACAATTTTCATCTCAAAGTACAGTGGGAGGCATGCTTCAGCATCAAATAATTGGAAGAGACATGTACCAAAGCTCTGTATTAGCTAATGAAACTGAAATTGTCTGAGAAAGACACGAAAAGGGCAATTATTGGGCGAGAGTTGATGCAACAAGCTCCATATGCCCCTAAATACGACTATTTCAATAACAATATGCACAAAAGGAAGCAGGGGGCACGCGGTAGCGTAGTGGTTGAGGCACTATGCTACATGACGGAAGGTCGCGGATTCAAGTCCCGATGAGGTCATTGGACTTTTTTCAATTGACCTAATCCTTCCAGCCGTACTGTGGCCCTGGGGTTCACTCAGCCTCTAACAGAAATGAGTACCAGGAATTAATTAAAGGCTGACAACCTTACCGCCATCTTTGAGCCGATTGTCTAGATAATGTGGGAACCTCAACGTCTCACAACCCTATGGACCTCCACGGCATGTTACAGGGATACCTTTACTTTACTTTACTTTTACAAGAAGAAGAACTTTCGTACTGAAGCGTAGTCAGCTGAAGATGACAAATGTAATCTGATATTTTGCATAAAATAAAACTATTTTCCTTCTCACAAATAGATAATTCTTTGTTAATTTTGCATAAAATTATAAAATAAATATCAGTATTGTAGCCTTGTATATCTTCATACAGAAACAATTCTGTCTACAAAATTATGTCGTGCTCCATCTGTTAGTTAACGTGAAAATACAGGATGTCCGGATGAAAGGTATCCAAAATAAAATAATTATAGTATCTCAGAAAGCTTTTATTATACACATTTATGGGTTACACCACTACAAAGGGAAACTATGAAAGTTTTTTCTGAGTACATAACTTTCTCAATAAATTTAAATGTGGGTTCCCTTGATGGCACGACAAATATCCAGGCTTGAAGCATGTTTGGTGTTACCGTAGCCACAGCGTACCTTATGCGGGCTTTCAGGTGTTGAAGCTCGTTGATCTTAACCTGGTAGACAATGTTCTTCACACAACCCCACAAGAAAAAGTTCAGTGGGGTTAAATCAGGCGACCTAGGAGGCCAAGAAATTGGTTCATCTCTGCAGATCCATCTCCTTGCCATCTCTCTGTCCAGGTGATTCCTAACATGGTGGCAGAAATGTGACGGCGCATGCGCGTAAGCCGGGCATGAAAGATAGAAAAACTTACAGGGTGTTCCTTTCCGATGACATAAACTGGATACGTGTATGACAATTAGTTTCCCAGATATGCATTTTTTATTTTGGATACCTTTCATCCGGACACCTATACATACATAACAATATACTACACGTAAAGGCGCGTCCACATTACTCGTCTGGCTTTTACATGTGCTCGTAAATCTTCGTCCACACTACTTCAGTTGCTCGCCAGGCTTCGGCGCGTGAGGATCCGTATATTTACTCGTAGTGTGTATAGGCTGTAGTCGTATTTTAATTTATTTGCTATAGTTTTTAAATTGAAAATTTTGCTTGTTTTGTGACTTGTCATATCATCCACATTACTCGCGAGCATAGCGAGTCACACGAGCACGAGTAATGTGGACGCGCCTTAAGGGTCACCAGTAGTTCTGTATCGCTGTGTTACGAGTATGTGGACCGGAAGTCCACTACCAGTCGACGTTAATAATATACTGTAGTAATTATAAATGTTACATTTATTGGTGAAAGTTGTTTAAACACAAACGCAGATCATGTTCTTTCAATTTCCAGGTTACAAATTCGACTTTCCGTTTCTGACTCCGGAATGCAAGGTGCGAATTGAAGGCCGTCGCGTCATGCCCCTGTACAAACATTTGATTCACACAGAACTTCCAACTCTTTGCTTTGTTGGTTTACCCTTCAAAGTACTTCCTTTCCCACTCTTCCACTTTCAGGTAATGGATTTCTTTCCTGATGTTGTCATCAGTAGTAGTAGTAGTAGTAGTAGTAGTAGTAGTAAGCTTAGTGCATACCAAGTACTGAAAAAGACGAGGGCTGACTCCGCTGATTGCAGAATATTTTGGAAGTGTTTTAGGGTTGGCAAAAAGAATACGTATATTGTAACATTCAGTACTGATATATTTTAAGGTAGCTGGGAAACCAATGGCGTTCCCCAATCACTACTCACTATATAACGCTCGACATTAGCTGTGGAGGGCAAAGGAACTTGTTGTGGCCTCTGAATAAACTGTCTTCAGATTCAAATAATGATTTTGCCTATGGTTCTGTATGGGTGTGAAACTTTTACGTTAAGGGAGGAACATAGACTGAGGGTGTTTGAGAACAGGGTGTTGAAGAGAATATTTGGACCGAAGAGGGATGAAGTGACGGGAGGTTGGAGAAAACTGCATAATGAGGAGCTTCGTAACTTGTACTCTTCTCCAAGTATAATTAGAATGATCAAGTTGAGGAAGATGAAATGTGCAGGGCATGTAGCACGAAA
The DNA here is from genome assembly GCF_002891405.2 of Cryptotermes secundus. Lineage (NCBI taxonomy): Eukaryota > Metazoa > Arthropoda > Insecta > Blattodea > Kalotermitidae > Cryptotermes > Cryptotermes secundus. The sequence goes on along the minus strand of NW_019722439.1, from coordinate 324,314 downwards.
GGGGGAGAAGAGGAATGCATATAGGGTTTTGGTGGTAAAGCCCGAAGGAAAGAGACCACTGGGAAGACCAAGGCGTAGGTTGGTGGACAATATTAAAATGGGTCTTAGAGAGATAGGATGTGATGGATTGGATTGCTCTGGCTCAGGATAGGGACCGGTGGAGGGCTCTTGTGAACACGGTAATGAACCTTCGGGTTCCATAAAATGCTGGGATGTTATGCACAATGAATGACTGAAATATTTTGATCTGATCATAAGTTACACGTACTGAAACTGGTTCACGCGTGCGATATACAGTGTGACAATGTGGCATTCTTGGTTTCTCAAGAAGGGCTTTAGCTCCATGGAGTTAGCCGGGGAGTTAAGTTAGCGATTACAAAATTGTCGGCGATGTTGACCTATAATGTCCGATAAATTAACTCTGACAGAATAAGAATTTAACTGATAAGGTTTCCATTAATGTGACATGAAATAATAATAATGCTTACTTACTTAAATACTTACTCACTCATGGAGGTGAGCCCTTCTAGAGAAGCCGCCAATTCTGCAGCTACTCAAGAATTTCCCGGCATTTTATGGAACCCGAAGGTTCATTACCGTGTTCACAATAGCCCTCCACTGGCCCCTATCCTGAGCCAGATCAATCCAATCCATACCATCTCATCCTCTCTCTCTAAGATGGATTTTAATATTGTCCACCCACCTACGCCTTGATCTTCCCAGTGGTCTCTTTCCTTCTGGGTTTCCCACCAATATCCTACATTCATTCCTCGTCTCTCCATTCGTGCTACATGCCATGCCCACCTCATCCTAATAATTATATCAATAAAGGGATAAGTGTGTAGGACTATAATTCAATTTTAGTTGAAAGCGGCTTTATAATTTGTGTTACGTATTCCTTGTAATTTATTTTGTTTTGCGAGATGGAAGCTCTCCATATGTGTCATATACTAAGAACTGTGTTCTCATCAACAGATACAGTATTTTATGAGGACACTGGACGGTTCAATCTCACTACCAAGTAAGGACGAAATGGACGAGGAGACGGAAAGAGATTTTCAGAAACGACTCGCACTGGACATGCCACCAACATATGCGCACCAGATGGGATCCATGCAGTGGGACTATTTCGCGGAGTTAGCTGACTGCCTCGGAATCAAGAGGCTTCCTCCAGTCGTGAGAATGGTGTACGATTATGTGGCCGACAGGAGGAAAGAAGACATGATGCACTACAAGACCGAGAGTTACACTCTGCTGGACCATGGACATTTTGCGAGGAATCAGGTTTCACCTTGAGAAGTGAACAGAAAAATGTTTCTTGAGCTGTGTGGAAGTACGTTGCCAAATATTGGATACAAATACAAATAAATACACCAAAGCCCTAATCCATTTTTATTGTAAGAATCGCGAATTGATTTTTAGAGGAAGTTTTCTTTAAAACTCTGTACTCTTTGTACTGTTTCTCCCCAGGCTTCCAAGCGACATTACTGTAATATGTTCTTACATGTTCATTGTTAGTCTTGTGCCGAGAAAAACGTAAAAGTTAATATTAATTCAATAAATTAACGACTAATAACTCTTTACTGACATTATGTATAACCAATAAGCATGTACTATGTGTCAATATGAGAGTAGTATTATTATGTATTTGTGGTTGTCACTATTATAAGTATATAGTTATAAATTTCATATTATTCGTACAATGAGAGAAAAGCAATGCATTCTACTTACACTAAAATAGTGTAATAATTTGAATACTCGTATTTATAATGAAATGAGATAGTTTTTACTATTTTTAATAAAATTATTATAGAACTATTTTAATGCTGTTGTACAGAATGATCCTTTAAGGATTGCATATAACTAAAGCTATGAGTTTTCGTCACAAATTTCATAACAATTCTCGCACCCTCCAGACGACTCAAGGAAACATTAACTTTTAACAATAGGTACACCGACGTTTACGAACATCAGCGGCGCTGCCAAAGGAAAAGATGAAACATGGTGCCCTTTAGCAAGATTTGTCATACTTACTTACTCATGGAGCTGAGCCCCTCTGGAGGAGCTGCCAATTCTGCAGCTACTCAAGAATTTCCCAGCATTTTATGGAACCCGAACGTTCATTACCGTGTTCACAAGAGCCCTCCACTGGTCCCTACCATCAGTCAGATCAATCCAATCCATACCATCACATCCTATCTAAGATCCATTATAATATTGTCCATCCACCCACCTACGCCTTGGTCTTCCCAGTGGTCTCTTTCCTTCTGGCTTTCCCACAAATATCCTATAAGCATTCCTCGTTTCCCCCATACGTTCTACATGTCCTGCCCACCTCATCCTCCTTGACCTGATCATTCTAATTATACTTGGAGAAGGGTACGTGACTCACTTCACACCAAATAGTTGTCTGTAGAATAAACAAAAACCAACAAACTCCGTGGCCTGTAGTCCGCATGCGAACTATATCGACCGAGTGACCGCCGCTTGTCAGCGTAGTGCCAACTTTAGCGGGTAGAAGGTGTCACGTGTTCAGCGCAACGGTTCCCCACGGCCGTTAATTTCGGTTTTCTACACCGGAAGTTGTCTGTAGAATACTTGAAATAAATAGAGTGCTGAGGACAATATTTGGATCGAAGACTGAAAAAAAATAAAGTGATAAAAGGTCTGAGAAAACTGCATAATTAGGAACTTGATAACCTATACTCTTCGCCAAGTATAATTAGAATGTTCAAACCAAGGAAAGAAACCAATAGGACGACAAAGATTTAATTCGCTTAGTGGGTGGTGTAGTCCAACTGGGTCCACTCGGCACGGAGGCCACTGACTGGGCTATTGTAGCCTGCCCCGGGTGATTATGATGATGGAGAATTTGGTGGAATGAAGATTGGCAGGGGAAACCGAAGTACTCGTAGAAAACCCGCCCCAGCACCACTTTGTCCACCCCAAATCCCACTTGACCAGACCCGGGATCGAACCCGGGCCGCCGCGGTGGGAAGCCAGCGACTAACCGCTTGAGCTATGGCGCGGCCAATTACAAATACTTAATATGCACACTGCAGTGTGTTTAAATAAGAATTTCGTAAATTGATTTCTTTTAAATACATGAATAGTGCGAAAACGTGACGGTTGTGACGATATGTACTTCAGTCTTTGTCGTTCAATGCGACATATGTACTTTTCAGATATCTTGCCAGCCGAAATTTACACCGCATAGAGGATTGAACATAACGCTTATCATGTACATGTACGTATAACAGTTTTTAGATTACGGTTATGAATTATAACCAGCACGTAAGCACAAAAAGTAAAGTAAAAGTATCCCTGTAACAGGCCGTGGAGACCCATGTCGTGAACAAGACCTCGTGGGGGTAAGCTTGCGACGTCACCTTACTACTACCTCACCTGAATGTAGACCTGTCCGTCTCTCCGTCCGGGTTAAACACTGTCGGCGCATACTGCCCACTCTGACACAGAAACTTTCTTCTCTGTGCACTCACAGTACACTGCTCGTCACAGGCTGCCCCCTCTNATCCATAACCTGGACATATCCAATGTCGTGTCGTCACGCTAGGCTACATGTACCCTGCCAGTGTCGCAGTGGTTGTTCCAGTGGGCATCTGAAAGACGGTCCTCCACAGTAAACTTTCTTCTTCCAACAGCTTGTAAGTACCCAGCTGATCAAGAAATTCGTTACTTAGTCTAGTTTCTTGCAGTGGGGTGAGACTGAATCCACTATGTACGCTAATTGTACCAGCCCCATATGACAGATCATGAATGTAGAGCAGTCAGTTGAATGAGAATTGGTAGGGGAAACCGAAGTACTCGGAGAAAACTTGCCCCAATACCACTTTGTCCACCACAAATCCCACATGACGTGACCTGGGATCGACCCGGGCCGCCGCCAACACAGCCCTTAGAGAATCCTCTCGGTATATTGACTGATTTCGGATATGGCTGCTCCAACATGGCTTATACGCGCATCTTAATGAGTCCTTTCTGTATATATGTTGAAACTGCGACACCATTGGAACTTCTTTCGCAAATGTTCCTCTACACAGAGGATGAGTACCTCAACATTACATATATATACACTGCTTGTCCAGTAACAACCCCTCTCTGTGCTGGGAAGGGAATACTGCCTCAAGTCATGCAGATAATTTGGTACGTAAATTATACTGGGTGGCTACTGTGCAGTAATATAATTACGTGCTGTAATGATTCCAAATGTTAGAAGAAAATTAGACATTCATAACCTTAAATATGTCATACACACAGATTCATAAACACGCATACAAAACAATTTCCTTGTTACAAATATTATGTTTTTGGACATTACCCATCGTCTTGTCTCTTTTTTAAAAAACCGTCCTGTTTATTTCTCAAAACACAACGTTTCGGAGACTGGATTCCGTCTCCGTCGTCAGGTAAAACCTATTCAGTTGGGTCCAATAGACAGAGCTAACTGTGTTGTTTTTTGAAAAATAAACAGGATGGTTTTTTTAAAAATAGACAAGACGATGGATCATGTCCTAAAAATTATACTTGTAGCAATATACCATCGTCACAAACTTTTAGATCTTGATCTCCTTGCGTCTTGTCATTCCATGTGAATATCATTTTGGTTACTGTTTCATTACGACACTGTTCTCGGGACTTGTGTCCCCCTGAGTCTTTATTCTGATGTCAGCTCTTCCATGCCACGCATTTACATTAATGAATCTGATACTGCATTATAGAAACGTTGCGTAGTACTGTACTTAAATATCTACCATTTGCCTCTCAGAGGATTGAAACATACATTTCAGATACCAATGTTGTTCTGACGATCAGAAGGAAGAATTTTATTATAAGAATTATGGCAGAATGTGGCCAAATCAAGTTCTGAAGTAGGTCTAAATATTTACAATGAATATAAAAGTATTCACCAAGAGTGTTTTATTGGCAGAAGTTCAAAGTGAGGTTCGCAGAATTTATAACCTGAGTCATGAGAGCTCTCATTGTACCTCACGGACACTCACGAACACTCACGAACACGCCCACTGTGTGTGCTGCTAACTCTTCATAGCCTGATACCACATAAAAGTGTTTAAAAATGACGTGGGAAACACCAAAACTCGTAGGGACCTACAGATCCAGCTAATACTGAAGTTAGGAACATGAGGAGTCATACCTCCACTGAACATGCGTCTTCAGGGCATGATGCTTAATTAAGCACAGTGAGCCTTATATTTATTTTACTCACCTTGTAGAAAACACACTACTTACCCATAACAAAGACCAATCAGTTAATGTTGTTTACAGCAAATATCGCAGTTCATTCTGACAATCATAACACATAAATACGCTGTTTATAATCTCTTGATGTTAGAACAGCTGGTAATGTGCAAAGACGTTCAGATAATATTATTAGTTCTGCTTAATGAAAGCGGTCCATTGGGGTCGCTGCTGTTTGAGTGTCTCAGAGCACAAGAATACAGAACAGGAAGACGACTAACATACTAAAAACTTCGTCATAACATTAGCGATGATCCATGAAAAAAACTGCAATTTCTTTTGCGACTATATTTGGTTCGTTTCATACTATCAAAAATATGAAACATTATGGACAGAAAATATGATGAGCAGGAAAATGTCTTTTTTTTAGGCAACTTGTTAAATTTTTGTTTCACTAAAATAGTTTATTGCATATTTACAGTAGCTTATAATCATCAGTACATTACAATACAATACAGCGGTAGAAACAATCACGCATATAACCTACAAACACAAAATGAAACACTCGTTATATTTGCAACGTTCAGCGAAATTAATTATTCACAATCTGATACACTTGGGGCAAACGTTTGGTATATTATATACAATAGAATTTATATTACATTATGTACAAAAATAAATTACACTGTTATACAAAGAGGTGAGTTATGTCCAAGATTCATCTCCTGAAGGCCAGTAGGATGCAATATGCTAAAACAAACACAAGTAAATCCAAGGTACTTGTGGATCGGGAGCTACTGTTCAGTCTCGAGGATTCTTGCAGACTAATACTGCTATAAACTTTGGTTTTATCTTCGTCTTCTCCTCCAACGAAATTGGCGGAGTCCTCTTCGGATGCTCCGACCGAGGCGCGATCCCCGGACTCCATCTGAGCTTCTCCGGGTTTCTTCCTTCGATGTGGTTTTGACCTTCGATTATGGCACGTGTCTATATCTTCATAAGGTTTCGTGATGTTTGGATAATATGCCTCAAAGTTTTCTGTGCCCTGAAACATCACAAACATTTAAACATCTGTTCATTATTTAACACTAGAAAAAAACAAAAAAACTTGAAATTTCAGTGGTGAAACTCTTCCTAGCAAGAACATTAATGAATTTTGGGGGTGAAATCTACTGAGTACATAATTTATGTTGATGTGCAGCATTTTGTGTTTCTAAAAACAAGCTCCATCCCAAATGCGCAACCCCAGTAACTGAAAATATTAAATTGCTATTTAAAGTTATGAAACGAACATTTTCGGCAAACGTGAACGTTGAAATGCCGATTTAAATATCCTCTCTGCCGCCATTAATCGCCGATATTCTGCTCTTCTTCGTAACTACTACTACTTCTGATAACTGCTAATTTGTTTTCAACAGTAATCTGTCATATGACAGGTCCACAGTCTCTTCCAAAACAGCTTCTCCACTTAACGCGATCTAGAGCTTTCTCCTTCAAATAAAAATATCCTCTTCTGTCCCCAAGGTCATCCAGCATCTTCTTACATTTTTTCCTCGTCTTCTGGTCGCATACATTTTAACATTTAACATTTTAACGGTAACGTAACTAGTTTCCTTTCTTACTCGCAATCATCACTCTGCCATGTTACTGCACAGTAGCTACCCGACATGGCGCTCACTGCTGCAAAACCGATTCACCGGAATCATTCCTTCAAATGGGGCGACCATATATTAACCTACTTGTAGCTGTCATTGTGAAATGCCACTACGCAGTGCTTATGGGCATATGGATGTTCGCTGTGCACTGCTGCCAATCTGAAAAACCTTAATATTTTCTTCAGTACAAATGATGTTGACTTCTGTTCTCAACGTGCCGACCGTCCTCTGCGGCTATAATCACGAATTTTACGGCCAGCACAAAACTTTCTATACCGTTCACTTACACTGCGACATGGCCACGCCATAGCTCAAGCGGTTAGTCGCTGGCTTCCCACCGCGGCGGCCCGGGTTCAATTCCGGGTGTGGTCAAGTGGGATTTGTGGTGGACAAAGTGGCGCTGGGGCAGGTTTCATCCGAGTATTTCGGTTTCCCCTGCCAATCTTCATTCCACCAATTGCTCCACAATCACCCTCACCTATCATATGGGGCTGGTACAATAGGCCAGAAGTGGCCGCAGTACAAGGGACTTAGTCCCACCCCACTAACATAAATAATACACTGTAACATAACTGTTTCGCCATAAACCTCGACAGGCTGGCCATGAATTTTGGCTGTGGCATTTTCTTTATGTACAAAAATCGGACCACTGCACTATTTCCAACTGTGACCAGTTTTATAACGTAGCAAACAAAACACAAAAACGAAAAAACACCATGATTTCAGTCCGTAAGCGAACTATACCGACCGAGCGACGGCCGCTTCTCGGCGAAGTTAGTGCAAACTTTTGCGGATAGATAGTGACGCATGGACAGCGCAACGAATTCCCACGGCCGTTAATTTCGGTTTTCTAGACCGGAGCCGCCATTTCCTTGAAATAGCTCCTCAATTATCATCATGAGGCTGAGTGGACCCCGTTCCAGACCCACTACTACTAAAAAAAAATATCTGCAAGCTCCGGGAATCGAACCCGTACATCTGGATCTAGCAGTCATTTTAAACTGCCACTGCGCAATAGCTTCGCGCACCTGTGTGAGTTGGCTGTTACTGCTCCCGTGGACTCCGCACTTGCTGCTAGTTAATGACAGACCTAGTGAATTCAGTTCCCATCAACCCCATGGTTCATGAACTAGCACAAAGTAACCGTGCACTCCAGAGGGCTACAATACAACCGACACGCATCAGACCACCAGTATATTACAGAGCAACTTCGCATTTCCACGTACGTCACGTGACAAATATGACGCATGCATGTTCGTCATAGGCCAGGTACGAATCTGACACATAATTCATAAGTTCACAATTTTATTGATCTTCAACTGTGATCTGTGCAAGTATACATACACGGATTGCTATTTATGATCGAATTCAATGTAATGATTTTAGCACTATATAGCGAGGTCGGTATAGCTACTGGCTGGACGACCAAGGGGTCGGAGTTCGAGTCCCGGTGGGGGCAAGAATTTTCTCTTCTCCACATTGTCCACACTGGCTCTGGGGTCCACCCAACCTCCTATCTAATGGGTACCGGGGGTAAAACTGCATGACCACCTCCAACTAATGCCGAAGTCAAGAAAATGTGGATCTATACATCCACTCCCCCATACGCCTTCATGGCGTAGTGCTTAATTAGTTAATTACAGGGACTTACCTTACCAAAACAATTTAAAACTGCATTATCACCTACTCTAAATAAGCGGTTGGACTTCTGCATATCAGGACCGCGTCTTCAGGAATCCTGCAGGTGAGGATGTTGACGCTGTGCTGTTAGGGACGTGTATAGCTCTGATTCCTGGGAGTCAGTCACGCTTAACATTAACTGCAGAGCCTATGACTGAACTTACCGGTAAGAGTGTAGGCTTCTTCATCCAGCAGAGAGGCTTGAAGCTGCCTTTGCGCGTTGCTTCCTGAAAACTCCTGAACTGGTTCTCCCAGTCATACGTAACGAGACGGCTTTCCAGCGTCATGTCAGCCAGCTCGGGTGGAGATTTGATGCGCACCGGATTCGAACCCCTGCCGTGAAATTTACTTCATTTTAAAACATATGTACTAATAGTTTATAAATGTTTATAATGAGTTTAAAAATTTAAGAAAAGGATATCAATGTCTCTTGATCCACTGAAGTCTGACATTCAGCCACATGACATTTGGAAAACACACTGCATCTCCATTACAAAAACCCAGTTGCCCAATGCTGTTTAGGAAAACAATCGCTGTCCATTCTGAGAAACAAACAAATAACATAACAGGCCACACTTCGCTCATAGAAAACAGTTGGGATGACAGAATATTCTAAGCGAACAGCAGTAAATATTCCAAGAATTTTTTTTCGCTTAATGGGGGTGGAGTCCAGCTGGGTCCATTCGGCACGGCGGCCATTAATCGCCTATTGTACCTGCCCCAGGTGATTATGATGATGGAGAATTTGGTGGAATGAGGATTGGCAGGGGAAACCGAAGTACTCGGAGAAAACCTGCCCTAGCGCCACTTTGTCCACCACAAATCCCACTTGACCAGACCCGGGATCGAACCCGAGTGGTTCCAAGAATTTCGTTTATATTTAATTTCATCGTCATTGCAATTTAAAATGGTTACCGTCGTTCCTTAATAGCTGAAATTCGTTATATTATCGAAGGATTTATGGGTATCTTTACAGGAAGGAGACTGCCTTGCATTCTAATATAGATGCATGAACATCTGCGTGTTCACTTTAGACCAGGGATTCTCAAACTTTGTCAGACAGCGGCTCGGTAAATTCTTTTTTCTATAAGACGAGGCCCCGTCGGTACCGGGTCGCGGCCCGGCGGTTGAGAAACACTGCTTTAGAACAATCTCCCTGTCTTGCCTTGAATAAAGCTTCTGTCTTATTCTTCGCAGTGTTTACGTTCAGAAAACGTCCTGCATTACTTTTATGAAATATCAGATTCTGAAGAGGAAATATCTTTGTTGGTACATCAGAAAGCAAGAAATTAGTACCACGCTTGTCGCTTTTATATCAAGTGTTGTTTACTTGAAGTGAGCATATGTGGTTTATCTTCAATAAATTACAGTGTGCTTCCTAACGTTGTTAATTTCGTTTCACATTATCTCTAACCCCAAAACAATTACTAATTCGGACCTACGAGCAACACGCTGGAACATTAAGCACACAGCAATTACATATGTGGCGCTAAAGCCTATTAAAGGCGATAGTATTACTCATGTTTACTGGGCCCAATGTTAAGTTTAAATGTTCTTTTAATCCTACAAGCTATATCCTTTCATCAGCTCTAAAATTGATACAAAGTCTCACTGGAGCACCCATGTGGAGGCGGGGCTGAATACCTCCACCGTGACCCTGCGAGTTGTAGGAGGCGACGAAAAGGGAAGTCTCAGATCTGAGACAGTAAAATATGGTCGCGAGTCCCAAGGGACTCGGACCCGAGAAAGGCTGCGCTGGCAACGGCCAGCAGCATATACAAAAGACAGACCCGTCCTCTCGTCAGAGAGGGCGCCCCACAAAACAAGACCGTAACTGTCAAGCAGTAATAAATATCTGGTCATGAGCTCCACATGGGTTTCGATACCAAGACTTACTGCCTGACTGATCGTCAGTCGCAATGTCACTTTGACTTTGATTTGATGTCTCACTGAGATTTATAGTAACTACATAAGGTTTCCCGTAAGTTGCTTAATAGTTTCATGCATACATCAAGCGGTTAGTCTCTGGCTTCCTACCGTGGCGGACCGGGTTCGATCCCGGGTCTGGTCAAGTGGGATTTGTGGTGGACAAAGTGGCGCTGGGGCGGGTTTTCTCCGAGTATTTCGGTTTCCCCTGCCAATCTTCATTCCACCAATTGCTCCACAATCACCCTCACCTATCATCTGGGGCTGGTACAATAGGCCAGAAGTGGCCGCAGTACAAGGGACTTAGTCCCACCCCACTAGCAATAAAAAAATACTCATGGAGCTGAGTCCTTCTTGAGGAGAAACCAAATCTGCAGCTACTCAAGAATTTCCCAGCATTTTATGGAACCTGAAGGTTCGCTACCGTGTTCACAAGAGCCCTCCACTGGTCCCTATCCTCAGCCGATCAATCCAATCCATACCATCCCATCCTATCTCTCTAAGATCCATTTTAATATTGTCCACCCACCTACTCCTTGGTCTTCCCAGTGGTTTCTTCCCTCTGGCTTTCCCACCAATATCCTATATGCATTCCTCTTCTCCCCCATTTGTGCTACATGCCCAGCCCACCTCATCCTCCTTGACTTGATAATTCTAATTATAGTTGGAGAAGAGTACAAGTTATGGATCTCCTTATTATGCAGTTTTCTCCAACACCTGTCACTTCATCCCTGTTCGGTCCAAATATTCTCCTCAGCACCCTGTTCTCAAACACCCTCATGTTACAACATACAGGAAAATTTAATTTAAAACAGTATCCTTTAAAAACATTTTAAACTTTATATCAGTGCATGACTGTTCTTTCCGAAAGAATATTGACACGTATTCAGAACAAGGAAGATGAGTTGAAGCTTGTTTTGCGAACACCCACTCATGTTTCATGTTTGACGAGATGCAGACATATATACTTTGTGTTTGGTTGCAGTATTCAATTGATCCCTCCATACCAGCAACGGCATTTCTCTTCTTTTTCTTTTTTTCTTTTTTTTTTATAAACGTGGTTTGTTCGCAGGTTCACTTTGTTATCCGATGCTTATGTTTCGGTAAAGACTACACCGTTGGAGGCACTGAAAATTAATGGGAGGTACATCACAGGAGCTTTGTAGTAATGCTTTTTTATAATGTGCACTTTTTTATTTTCATTTACCGTGTATAACATGCACGGGCAATGCACTGCGTGTGCTTCTGGCATGTGTTTAATGTTTAGTCTTACGCCAATCTTCATTCGAGTTTCTTGTACAAAGGCAATCAAACGCTCATTGCCACGTTCTTGTGTAGTAATTATACTCACGTAATCTGTCCGCCGTAAACTTTTAAAATGCCGTTAGTTTTAGTAAATACTGGAACAGACTCGCTGGAGAATTAATGATATAGAGGATGGCTACGGTCTACACATCTCAGGGTCGCTCTTCTTGAGCGTCAGGGAATTTTATTTTTGCCCCTCATTTCGAAACCGAGTATGGAGTCCTAGCCTATCGATACTCAGGAATAAAGTGACCACTCATCTTTATCTACTGACCTCATACATCTAATTGGCATGGTACTTAAACCTTCAGAGTAGGGGTTATAATTTGTACCATCTGTTTTAGAATTATGAAACTGAATTTCAAAAACACGATGACTAAAACAGGTAATTATAATGAAGATACAGTGACTTTTCTGCGAGATACGATCTGATTCACCAAGTATTATTATATAGGTGATAACTGTGACTATTATTCTGGATATTTCCCATAGTCTTTTGATAACGCCAAATTTCGCAAACTGAACCTGCTTCAGTCATCCAAAAATATACTCGATTATCTATCGATGCAAACAGATCGCTGTGGTTTCAAGAAACTTAAAGACGATTGACAGAATTGTTAAAAGCCATCGTCAGAAGCGTTTCCACTTAGAGCTCCAGGCTTCAGAGGGCAAGTCACTGCCATAGTCTGAACTTGAGAAGTTTCAAGACCCTCTTAATTCCAAAGGCAATGAACGAATGAGCACATGATCTTGGCCCTAAGAAGATTTCCAGGCGAGTAACATCACTGTCACGCGAGTCTTCTTAAGTTGTTACCATGTAAGGACATCGCTATCTCGAATATATTTGTATTTTGATGGGGCACGCGGTAGCGTAGTTGGTTGAGGCACTACGCTACAAGCCGGAAGGTCCTTCCAACCGCACAATGTCCCTGGGGTCGACTAAGCCTCTAACAGAAATGAGTACCAGGAATATTCTGGGGGGGGGGGTTGCCGCCGCGTAACGCTAACATCACCGCCTCTGTGAGCCGATTGTCTAGAAAATGTGGGAGTCTCGACGTCTCACAACCCTATGGGTCTCCACGGCATGTTATTGGGATCGCTTTACTTTTTATTATATTGTGACGTGTACATCCATTGCTAGGCAACGATTCGGTAAACATATTCCCTCAATATACGCGAAAGCGACAATAGGACATCCAGTACTAGGCAACGTCGCAGCAAACACGCCTCAATAATAGATGCTGTGTTTTCTGCGTGGTACGTGCAAAGAGGTTATAAGAAGTGTTCGGCAGTATATAGGAGTACAGAACAGTAGTAAGAATGATGAGTCAAGTTTCGGGAGCCAGCCTGTCGGATATGAGGAACTGAATTCAGTGGAGTTTTCGGAATTGGCAGTTGCAGAATAACGGCAAGAAAGGAATTAGGCTGTGACATGAAAGCTTCATGTGTGAATCGATATGACAGTAGAACTGTTAGAAATCCGTTGCCAGGATACGACCAGTAAAGACTGAGAACCCTAGTCTGTGTGTAAGGTGAACTGGAAAGTGTGCAGAACAGCGATAGCGTTGTATTGTCTGTAGTCTCGAACTCTGTGAATGTATAAGGTGCAATAAATCCAATCACCCAACTCAAAACCCATCTTATTAGTCACTCCTACACGTGATAGTACTATATTTAGACGTGGAATCCGGTATGGTGAACTTTGTATAAATACGAGGGGGGGGCTATTAAAAACTTATTTTTTCGGTAGGTGTACAAGATCAAGGTTCTTAATCCTGTTGATTTTTCCGTAGTACTTTAATTGCTTTCCACAGTTACACTTCAAATTCATTCACAACAAACGTCACATCGAGTCATTTGCGTCATACTCAATAGTTCCTGAAATTGACTCTCGGCCCACATACTGACAACCCTGATTGTATCTTACGTGGCATGCCTCAGTTTATCCGACAAAATGCTGCAATAATTCCTTTAGCAGGTTTGGTCATACCTTTACACGTTCTTTCCAATTCAACTTTCAAAGTTATCACACTCTTCGACGCCCTGTATTATTTTTTTTATTGCTAGTGGGGTGGGACTAAGTCCCTTGTACTGCGGCCACTTCTGGCCTATTGTACCAGCCCCAGATGACAGGTGAGGGTGATTGTGGAGCAATTGGTGGAATGAAGATTGGCAGGGGAAACCGAAGTACTCGGAGAAAACCTGCCCCAGCGCCACTTTGTCCACCACAAATCCCACTTGATCAGACCCGGGATCGAACCCGGGCAGCCGTAGTGGGAAGCCAGCGACTAACCGCTTGAGCTATGGCGCGGTCTCAACTTTCCTTCCTTTGACCTGACAGTGAAAATACATCCACTTTTCGAAGGACTGTGTTTAAAAATACGAAGAGAATACAGAACGTAATCATATTTATTGTTCAGTAGGCAATTGTGTTCACGGCCCAACTGGTACCGGTCGTATGAATAAAGACATTTTTTGGTCTTTCAGCCCATCGGGAGGTTGCTGCATGACTACCTTGAAAGAAATCACGGAAGTTTTTCTCCAGTTCACCGTGCAGTGAGTTTGCAACCTTATGGGAAATAAAACCGTGTACTTTGCTAGCTTAGCAACTATTCACCATTTCGCACCGCATCGCATCTCAGAGGACTGTAAACTTCACATTCACCGCTGTGGTAACCTCAAATGCCGATCACGGTGACCGCGCGGTCTAAGACATGAACCATCTTGGCCCGCCCGAACACTGGGTTTGTGGGTTCCACACCCACTCGAGGCGTGGGTGTCTGCATTTATTTTCTGTTTTCGTTGTTCTGTGTGTAGGTAGCAGCCTTGCGACGGGCTGATTCCCCATCCAAGGAGTCTTACCGACTCTGTATAGATTCAGAAACTGAAAAAAACGGCTAAGGTTACCACGGGTTGTAGAGCAATAGACAGACAGGTAACCTCAAATCGCCTTACTATCCATAATCGAATTTTATATCCATTTGGCGTTAAATAACAAAGGTGGACAACAGAGTACCATTACACAATTTAGCAACCAAGTGACATGAATTTCAATCAAAATTATGTCGCTCAATAAGACATCATTTTCCCACTTTTTGAAAAAATTAAGCACAAAACAAAACAGAAGTGTTGATTATTTGAGGATTTCTGTATCAATACGAACTTGACGTGAAATTCATGTAAATAATATTTAAAAATTCAGTGTCTACCTAAAAACACCCACTGTGCATGCATTACAAAGAATATCCAATAAAGGTGTATAGTGAATTAATAGCTCTTTATTTTGAAAATCAAATTAAACCCCATAAATACTGCCCGGTGAACGGAGAAGTTCATGGAGGTAGGTCTAGGCCCACTGGGGTTGTAGTGCCCCCCCCCCCAAATAACTGCCCGTCGACAAAATGTAGATTTGTTTAACGCTAGAGCTGATTATATATGTATACAGTTGGTTGCTTTTCCTATTTCAGTTTCCGTTCTTCTCCAGCCTGATACTTCCACCCAGTAAGTGCGTTCTGTTATTGATTTCCTTGCTGCGTCTCATTATGCTAATACGTTGTGGAAGGCCGCAACGGAAACCGCGCAATCAGCCACAGTCAGGGTCGCCGCTACAGACCGACAATCCATTCACACGCTTGCTCATTCTGAATAAAGAACTGTAGTATTTCTGACATCTGAAATCTAATGCAATGGTAAACAGACATGTAAGGGCACATGCAAATAACTAAACCGAGTTATGTTTTCTCATTGTATAGTTTCTAATTCGACCGCTCTATTATTATTATTATTATTATTATTATTATTATTATTATTATTATTATTACTACTACTATTATTATTATTATTACAGTGTCGCAACGTTTGTAGTGGCCTACTTCCAAAACTAAAAGTAAAGCTATCCCTGTACCAGGCCGTGAAGGCCCATAGGGTTGTAAGACGTTGAGGCTCCCACATTATCTAGACAAACGGCTCATAGATGGCAGCAAGGTTGTCAGCCTTACGCATTTTATTCCTCAGGAAAATTACTTAATTAATTCCTGGTATTCATTTTTGTTAGAGGCTGAGTAAACCACAGGGCCTAGTGCAGCTGGAAGGATTAGTTCAATTGAAAAAAATCCAATGACCTCGTCGGGAATGAACCCGCGACCTTCCGGCTTGTAGCATAGCCCCTCAACTTATTTGGGTATTGCTATAAAACAAAGACGCAGAGTAAATTCTCGTGTGATGGCTAGAATTTGCACAATCTTCACATTCAGTTCGTTTTAAGTGCAGAGTGGAAACACCTCAACGTTCTCTATGGGTAGGCAACAAAATACGCTGTTTATAGGTACAAACCAACATGAACTACTGAATATGCCCCAAAAGAATGACTGATACTCACGGCCAGAGTTCCTGAATGCCCAGAGAATGCAGCACAGTTGGCAGGGATGGCAAACTGTGGCACAGAGACAGGTCAATCCGAGGGTAGTACATTGCGAAGACAAGACACATCTCCTCGCGTGTCGTCAGGCCGCCGAGAGTGATTGTGGTGCGTCCCTCGCTGTTGTATACACACTGGGCTATCAGGTGATCACCCTAAAGAGAAACACAGAACATTTCAGTCATGCGGTCACCCTGCAGGGAAGCACATAGAAGTGACCAGTTGATCACCCTGCAGAGAAACACAAAACTCTGTAAACAGGTGGTCACTCTACAGAGAAACACAGTACACTGTCATCAGTTGAACACCATACAGCGAAATACTGAATACGATTAACAGCGATCACCATACAGAGAAGGAGATGACACTGTTATCAGGTCGTTAACCCGCAGAAAGACGCAAAAACTAGGACAATGTTGTATTCTGCAGAGACATCCCACTGGAATAATGCTACGCAACCTACTAAAATGAATTCCGGGATTTCACACACCAACAACTCAAGAATGAAAATAGACATGAAGATGTTGGTATCTGCAGTATAATCGTAAACTCATATTGTTTCAGTGACGAAAGTTGCGCGCGCATCCAAACCGTAGTTAACGGGCTACTACAACTTTGATTACATGTGTGCGATCAGCAAAATGTCTGCCGCAAAGAAGAAAGCGCAGACCGTGTTCTTCGAGTTCAGTGTGAAGTAAGACATGAGTATGGTGTGGGATTACCTAATGACATGTGCATTAGGAGATGGTACGAGAAATTTGAACGGACGGGCAGTGTTGGAAAAGGCATTCTACTGGGTGACCTTGGAGATGCGGATCGTCAGGCAGGCTTCCGCATGGAGCCGAAGGAGTCGATTTCCAGAGCAAATGTAGAGTTACAGTTTCCACAAACGACTGTTCACAGAATTCTTCGGAAGAGCCTACACCTGAAAGCAAACAAATTAGTGGCAGTCCAGGAACTTACAGCACGTGATAAGCAGGTTAAATCGCAGTTCGCGACACTTATGCACGAACAATTTCTATTACACGATAATTTATTTAGTCGCATTGTCTTCACTAATGACGCAAAATTACACATTTCTGGACTTGTCTCTCAGCATAATTGTATCACTTTGGTGAATAACCCTTCCAGAGAATATCGGTAACATTAAAGGTATAATATTAAAGTGAAGGTATCATGCGTGCTGACGTATGAAAGAGTTATCGACCCGGTTTTCTTTGATGAGGACATAGTTACAAGCAGTTCATTCCTAGACATGTTGGAAAAACGATGTTCCTCCACAGCTCAGCAAGAGGACGGTGCACATGTTCATGTTCCTCACATTGCCAGTGGCTGTTTGAGTGCGAAGTTCCCAGGCCGATGGATAGGAAGAGGACGACCAAATGCCTGGCCTCCTCGTTCACCGCATCTCATGCCTTTGGACTTTTCGTTTGGGGCTATGTGAAAGACCAGGTGCACAGGCAAAGGGTGAGTACGTTGGATGAAAACACAGCAGCAACTGCATATGTTATAAAGGCCATGTTACAGAGCAGCTGACAAGAGGTGGACTATGTGCAGGATGTATGCAGAGCTAAAGATGGCGCTCACTGTGAAGTGTTTCGCATGTAACGACATTTCAACGTGTGTGCAAATAAAACTACTTCCACTGATGATGAAGATATTGCAAACAGCAACTCCATATCTGATTTTATTCCTTGCATAGAGGTGCAAACATCGTTTTTGGTAGATCCTGTATACTAGTCCTACTGCAGATACATACAGCGGGCGAATAAAATAATGGAAACACTAAGAAATTGAGGAATATAATTTGTTTTGTTGGCTCCACTGAGAGAACTTCAGTTAGCAATCTTGAATGTTATTACATTAATTTAAACTCTGTAGTACTTGTGTGAGTGCATTAGTGATTGTGTTGAGTGACAGTCCGTGTGAAAGAACCGGAAAATGGGAGATCTGTCCGATTTTGAAAAAGGACAGGCTTTTGGTACGAATTTAGCTGGAACATCTGTGACAAAAACTGCCACATTATTGGGCGTATCGAGAGAGACAGTTTTTAAGGTTATGCTGACATACACAGATCATTCGTAGTACGCGGGTTCAAATACCCGGCGGAGGTCGTCGAATTTTTAAGAACGGAAAATTCAGGGAACAAGTCCTCCGGGAGGGACTTTAAGCTGTGTGTCCCGTGTCGTAACTTTACGACACGTAAAAGAACCTCATATCCACAAAGGGGATCACTGAACAAAATTCCAAGACGTTTCCCGCCCAACAATAGTCTCTAAGGCCTCCGATAGACGGGGGAAGCATTATAGACACCGCTAAGCAAGTGGCCGAACTCGCTTGCTCGGCGGGACTGATGGTACGCACCATTTATCGGGAGGGTAAAGAGACTGGTAGAATATCATAGAGGGAAGCACAATAGATCAAACTGGTCGCGGTGCATGGGGAAACCCACACTCTCTAAATAACTAAAACTACACAAATCATGAGCAGACAACATCAGCGAAGTGGAACAGAGGGCGAAAATTAACATTGACGGAAAGAGATTGTCGTACATTTAGAAAGGCTGTTTCGAAAAATCACAGAACCGCTGCAGCAGAACTAAATATTGAACCCGAAGACCCTGTGCTTCACAAATCCAACATCCAGGGTGGGGCTAAAATTGCTAAATTTCCGATTATTGAAAGTAATGCTTAGATGGGCAAATGATTGTGTCACAACCATAAAACCTGGACACCAGGCAACTGGAAACGCGCGCGTGATATCGTCAAGTGAATCGCCCTTCACGATGTTCCCTTCATCAGGAAGAGTTTACGTTTGGAGAACACGCAAGGAAGCCTACAACACGGAATGCCTGGTTCCAACAATGAAACACGGGGAGGTTCTGTGATGGTTTCGGCAACAATATCGTGGTACAGCAAACTGCTGGCCCCGTTACCGCTCTCCATGGCCAAATTACTGCAGGGAAGTACGTGGAAAGGTTGGGTAATCAGGTGTAGCCTATGGTCCAGACGTTATTTCCGAACAATGCAATTTTCCAAGACGACAAAGATCCCATTGACACAGCTGGAACTGTTCAGTCATTGTTTGAAAAGCATGAAGATGAACTTCAGCATCTTCCCTGGCCAACACAATCACCAGATTTGAACATAACTGAACCATTCTGGTCAGTTTTGGAGACTAGGGTGAGGAACATGTTCCCAACTTCAACATCTCTAAAGCAAATTGAAGATGTTCTTCAAGAAGGACGATATAAAATTCCTGTAGAGACTGTTCAAAACTTATACAAGTCCATTTCAAGAAGGACTGCGGCTGTATTGAAGGCCAAATATAATCAACATCATATTAATAAACAAATACGTACAGTATCCGCAGTGTTTTCATTATTTTGTCCAACCCCTGTGTACGAGTATGACCTCCATAGCATTCGCGAATATTTATCTTGTCGAAAAGCCAAGATCTAATCTGGTCGGAATGGACAATCCTCTCGGTGACGTCTTCCATCTATGTCACTGGCCTAGCCCGAACGGTTTATGCCATAGATAACCCTGAATTTATACTAACGGTTTGCACAATGTTTCACGAATCAAACACTTCAATCAGGGTCTGCCTCAAGAGACTATAGCCCTATAAACTGATCACGCAGAGGGAGAAGAGAAACGCGCATCCCCCGCCGTTAGAAAGAGACAAGAGTTCTTACATGAATAAGGGAACAACCTAATGACTTTAGTGTGTAACGGTTTCAAACTGCAATGTTTTAGAAAAGCATATTACAATATAAGTGTTTTCAACTTGTAAGAGTTTCATGTTCCAGGTGTGTGTAGATATTGCTCTTTGCTATAAATCATGAGTTCTCACTGAGTTTATAAAAACCCACGAAGGAATGATTTAATAATGAAATTCGAGGAGACTGTGATACCGTGCACTTGGGGGCTGCATGTGTTAGCACTACATTTTAATTGCCTGAACATGCTTGCAATTATTTGCACAAACCAACAAACTTAGACAATGAAAAGGGGTTTGTATTGTGATTACTTAAAATGAAAATATCATTAATAGAGGACAATGGACTGCAGCATAATAAAATGGAACATCACAGAAAAAACAATGGAACAGAATAGAATAGAGTACGGTACGATACAATACAATACAATACACACAGTACTACAGATACTGCACATATGAGATAACTTAGGCCACTGCTGAGATAAAATTTGCTTAACCTAATTAAGAAGTTACAGATCTACTGCAAATAGAGAATACAATTCATGTAAACAGAATACAGTAAACCACTACTTTTATAATCCTAAAGACCTGAAAGACGTAGAAAAATCCGAAAATATAAGGAGAGAATCCTTGTTGTTTCTAAGCATCAGAAAGGGATTGCATTACCCAATCCTTGAGTTTGAAGTTCTCGTTTCTACAGTTTCTTCGACTGTGAATTTTCAACAAGAAATCCATAACTCAGTTGCTCATCATTCGTATCAGTGCCTCCTGTCGTTTCTTTGTCAGAAAATACAAAGGTCTAAAATTTAATCTCATATGACATTTATAAATTAACCTTTGTTCAGTTTTAAAATAAAGCAATTCATTCCAGAATAAAACCGTAATTGGACGGTCACTTAATTAGTGTCAGCTTCACGTAATGTTGGTTTAAAAGACTAAATATTATACAGCGGCCATTTAACCTTCAGATACGTGAAGTGTGTCTATATGATACTTAAAAATTCAGTTCTTTCCTAATGCAAAACCCACTGCGTCTAAATTATGAAGATTAACCATTTAATGCTGTGTAATAAAATGGGCTCCCACTCAGAGCATGGATGTTTAGTTTGTGTGTGTGCGTTTTTCTGTGTTTGTGTACAGGTAGAGGCCTTGCGACAGGCTGATCACCCGCCCAAGGGGTCCTACCGAATGTGTAAGATTTAGAAAACCCGAAGTGAACGGAGAAGTCCATGGAGGTTTCTATTTTGTAGAATATTGGACGTTGGAAAAGCTCAGTGTGAGGCTCAACTGAGGTTTCTTCTGAGGATCATACAACAAAGATAAATGCATTTTCACGCCATGCAGAGATTTTTAATGTTGAACCAAGCGGTACAAAGGTTGCCAATAGGCTTTAAAGAAATTAATATAAGACAGTTATCTCTAAAACATCAGACGGTAACTCAAATCAAATACAAATTCAAAGGAAATTATTCTAATTAATAGATCTTTTATAAAATGGGATTCAAAGCTACCTAATTCTGCAATATTATTTCGTATGAAACTAATTAAGAAACTGTACCATACTAATAGACTTGGGAGGATTCTGACGATGGTGTACGCTGTAACAGAACTATTAGGCTTATTCTGGACTCTATCCATCGTCTGGTATATAGAAGACAAAAAAACAAATGTTTCGGAGACTGGATCTATCTCCTTCCTCAAGTGGGTGGGACAGGATAAACCTACTCAGTTGGGGCCGTTAGAGAGAGCTAGTCTCAATCACTGCTGCATCCACCTAAGGATGGAGACAGATCCAGTCTCCGAAACGTTCTGTTTTTTAGTCTTATATATACCAAACGATGAATAGAGTCCAAAATATGCCTAATAGTTCTGTACCATACTGTAAGAACAGTTACATATGGGCAAAGATACTGCTCTAAGCCACCCGTTTTCACAGTTTATTTGAAGAGCGTTTAAAGGATGACTACCTCTCTGTAGCACGTCAATTCCTATATACCCAGAAGATGAAGGTAGTCAATTCCTCGACGAAACTAATAAAAACGCGTGAGTAAGCCATATTGATTCTTATTTCATCACTGCTCAAAACACTGCAAGACCAGACATGAGAGCAGCACGAACGTGAGACGACGTCGCCTCAACTGAACAGTTCTATCTTGCTACCATAATGCAATGAGCGTGAAGAGGCACTTACTGGGTACACTTTAACTGGATTCTGCAGCCGACGGTATTCTTGGTAGCTGAAGTCGTAGTTGTTGTCAGTTGTGATAGGCGTGTATTCCACGCCGTCCCGAATTTGTCGAAGACGAACTTTTCGGCCTGAAACAATAAAACTATTTCAGCAGAGGGCTCGACTTCTGTTTGATACCAAGATGTCTCCCAATATTGAGTAATATGCTAATTTCTGTTAAATTGAGAAGGTTCTACTTTCCTCTCTCCCCCCCCCCCAAATATCAAACTGGAGGGCAGACATTTTCGGTTGTCCGTGATTGCTTTTTAATAACCAGCCTTAAGAACTATTTAAGTTCCATTTCTCTATATGTGACAAAATATTCCTTTTTTTGACAGCCCATGTTGTTTTTGGTCGAAACAAATCATTCCTGTTGGTGTTTCACGCAGTTAAAATTTACATTATGCTATTTTTTAAATTATGTACCACGAAGCTGGAGGAAGTAACTGGTTCCTCCAAAACTTCGGTTACTATTCACAAGACTACATGGTGTTGTTCTTCATTTTTATCGAACACCGAGTATGTTGCACGATATGAGATGTGCAGCCCTTACGAATGTAAGCCCTTCCAGTTTATGGACAGTAAATTGTACAGTGTCAAAAGAGAGGTATCAGAATATCAACTGTGCGAAATATTACGCTCTTGTGTGATGCAACGCCGGAAGCCATCAACCAAATCACAGAGCACTGCATTTCCACAGATATAAATCCTAATATTCCTCAAAATTTGCGGAAGATTTCAGCTACTGTGTATGTTCTATACATAAGATTCATATGTCAACCGCTGTAAACTGATCCCCGGCCAGGGGCTACCATACTAACGTCATACTTCAACATACCTATGAGGTGTGTGTGTAGAGCGACTCCGAATATGTATATCCCTTGTGGAGGCACCGTCTGCTGGGTGCAAGCCGATATGCAGTGTCCCTCAGACACGACTTCCGGCTGTCCCGGGGGAATGATATGACGCCAGTTAGGATCCAGCCCTACTGACAGAACCCCGGCGTCGTGACGTCGCAGTGATGCTGTGTAGTAAACACGTATACCAGACGTGTCTGTAACATCAGCGTCTTGGGTAGGGTTATTGTAATGTGTCTCCATCATGAAGTATTTGGGCCCCAGGTCAGGGTCCAGAGGGTACCCTGCTTCCGGTGGGAAACTGAAGCCCTGGAAGGGAAGCAAATAAGCAACATTCATATGACTTGCACTTTATGTTGGGTATCAACTGTACTGTTCTAACTTGTACAGTGCGTTCAGTCAAGGAGGAAACTTCGCAACACCGCTGACCGGGCCCAACATTCCTCGCAGATTGCTGCTGTAACTGCTGATAGCAGAATGAGACATTAGCGCTGATAAATGACTCATTCTGTTATCAGCAGTTACAGCAGAAATCTGTGAGGAATGTTGGGCCCGGTCAGCGGTGTTGCGAAGTTTCCCCCTTGATTGAACGCTCTGTATAAAATTAAGATGTATACGTTCTTCGATAGCACATGTCTCGATTTTCGGACATTTTCAGATTTCAAATGACCGCGATGACATCATATACGTCTGAAAAATCATAAAATATGTAAGGTACGTAGATTAGACAAGGTAATTATATAAAATAAATCTCATTTTTATTCAGATACATAGTTCGACGTGGCCACAACTGGAGTTAAACGCATGCATGCACTACACTTGAAACACCGCTGAAACAATTTTCCGAAGAATTAACATATTTTATGACATACGACGAATCTAATATAATCTCGTACAGCAAAGGTCATCGAACTTTGCGTTCAACTGGGTAGAAATCCTGGTTGACTTTCGGTAGGCCCCGTGTTCAAATTTCGGTCCCGAGATCGACCATCCTATCTGCGAATTTTCGTGGTTTCTCCCCTTTCCTGCAGGAAAATAACGGATATTACCTTAAACACTACTACGACTTTTCTTACTTACTTACTTATTTACACATGGAGCTGAGCGCTTCTGGAGGAGCCGCCAATTCTGCAGCTACTCAAGAATTTCCCAGCATTTTCTGGAACTCGAAGGTTCATTACCGTGTTCACAAGTTCCCTCAACTTGTACCTATCCTGAGACACATCAATCCAATCCATACCATCTCATCCTATCTCTCTAAGATCCATTCTAATATTGTCCATCCACCTACGCCTTGGTCTTCCCAGTGGTCTCTTTCCTTCTGGCTTTCACACCAATATCCTATATGCATTCCTCTTCTCCCCCTTTCGTGCTACATGCCCTGCCCACCTCATCCTCCTTGACTTGATCATTCTAATTATACTTGGAGAAGAGTACAAGTTATGAAGCTCCTCATTATGCAGTTTTCTCCAACCTCCTGTCACTTCATCTCTCTTCGGTCCAAATATTCTCCTCAGCACCCTGTTCTCAAACACCCTCAGTCTATGTTCCTCCCTTAATGTCAGAGACTAAACTTCACACCCATACAGAACCACAAACAATCTTGACTTGACTTGTGGCGACAGAAATTGTCTCGTGCTCAGATTTCTGACTCCAAACTCCATAAAGGAATTTCAAGCTCCGCGACTTACTTGCATAAAGCGAGCCCAATTTATAAATAAAAATTTAAGCAGACGATAAATATAAACATGGAGACTTCTTTACATTATTTCCGAACAGGACATGGCTCTCTTTCCTGACAGCAGTACTCGGCTTGTGACTGTAACGGAGAAGCGGGGTGTCTTCTGTGAGGTACAAACTGGGTTACTAAACACTGCTTTCATGAACTTCTTCCTTGGAATGGTTAAACTATGTATAACGAACTACACTCATACTTTCTTCAGGTTCTAATAGATACTGCGCTAATCAAACAGGTCGGGCTTTAGGTAACCCGCAACTTAATCATCGTGTCCAAAAGACGACGCCATTGGCTCCTAATAGGCTACATCAGAAGAGGGACCTCATTAATGTATTGAAATTACAGTGCACAGTCAACGCTGAGAGTAAATGGTCAGAGTTCATGGCTACAGATCCAGAGGTAGCGACTCCGGTCTAGAGAACCGAAATTAACGGCCGTGTGGATTCGTTGCGCTGACCACGTGACACCCTCTATCCGCTAAAGTTGGCACTAACTTCGCCGACAAGCGGCGGTCGCTCGGTCGGTATAGCTCGCTTGCGGACTAAAGCCATGGAGTTTTTGTGTTTGTAGTATTATTATCACTGAACTCTTCCAATAAACTTGTGATACAGAGTGTAACAGAGCAAGTCATTGTAAAAGGTCATAATTCTCTGACAAAAGTAGAAGGGATGTTAGAGGCAATGTACAGAAACATAACAGATTAAATCGATATATAGGAGACCTCTTGAAAGAGTATTAGTATGCATAACGTCCTCTGCTGAAACGCGATAGTTAAATATGAGCGGCGATGAATGGACGCAAGATGAGAATGGAAATATCGCAAATGAGATTTCTTAAATTAGCGACAGCAGTCAGCATCTACGTACAAAAGATAAAACTGAACGAGAGAAGGTATTGAAAATAAACAGCACAGCGAACAACAGGCAATATGAAAAAATACGTTAAGTATATGCGGGAAAGAAAAATTCGAGTCTTCTAGGATGTGACTCCGTGTTGTTTGGAAGACAGGTACCAATAATTACGTCAAAATTTATGTCTTATCTGAAAATGGAAGGAGGTCTCTTCGAAACTTTAGTGACTGTATACCAAACAACACGGCATCACATTCGAAAAATATCAGTAATCTTAATTTATTCTATTACAATTTTATCCTGCATAACTATCAGCAAGTTTCATTAAATTATAAAACTGTAGCTATAATTCTGAGACCAATCAATTTAATTACAAACTGCAAATGACATCCCCTCTAACGATTTTCACTACTTAATGAAATTATGAATTCCTACTCAATTACGAATTCTATAAACGTACCAGATTTCGTTACACTATTACATGGAACCAAAATGATGTCTTCTGATATATGTGAGAATGCAAAAAAATTAGCATAAGTATGTGTGAAGGATGGTCACATGTAATTATATCCCCATGCATAGACAATAAATTGTCAGCCTAGATCAAGAACTCAGGACCAATTTGATTCGCCTCAAAAAGGAACTTCGTAGCCGGATCCTTGTTATGGAAGAAGAAGAATAAGAAGATATGCCGTTCCTTAAATAAATTATAAATGAACTTCAGCATTAGGAGTTATGTGTATTTGTTTCACTACGTGTGATGAAAACTTACTTTCACACTGAAAGTTATAACAACTTTGTGCATATAAAAACAAGCTGAGGGTATATAACTCAAATTTATATATTTCCCCTGAGGACATTTTTCACACATTAATCCAACGTTGACAATCCTCAACGTGTCCCCTTGATCAAAAGTCACGTTTCTTCTTTCACTGATTAAGAGCTTGACATATTACAAGCTGTCACTTACAAGACGAAGAAATTTATAAGGTTGTCTTCGACTAGGGACTGATACGTTGTGGCTCACAGAAAGAGCAGGGTGTGCATGTGAACACACACAAAAGAATTTTAATAAAAAAAATGACGTATGAGCCGTAAAGCATCCATCCCAGTCTGAAGATAGAGACATTTTTTTACAGCAATGAAACATACAGAGACAAGCATTATACAGCTGACAAGGTTGTGAGCATGATTCATGAAAGTGGTCCCATGTGACAATCAGAATATTGTCACTTAATGGGCAAGGTAATAGGCTTAGTAACGCACTCATTGGCACGATATCTCTGTTTTACATTTAAAATATATTTCTTCTATTTGGGAATAATAATGATTTATGTGGTTACTCAACCGCCAAAAGCCCAATTATAAAGGAGCATGAGCAGAAAAGAAACCAACATAAACACATTCACACAACCACAAAANGATTTGTATAAGCTTTTTGCTATTTCCTTATTAAGTAAGATATTCAGGAACGGATATGAACACCATGACAACAAGCACGCTGTGACACGCGTGCTGTACAGCTGACTCATTGCAAACAACCAATAAAACCCTAAACAAATCTTTTGGAATTGTAATGGCAAATAGCGAAGGGGCAAACATGCATGTAAGACAACTTAGAAAGACACATCTCAGGGCGCGCCATAGCTCAAGCGGTTAGTCGCTGGCTTCCCACCGCGGAGGCCCGGGTTCGATCCCGG
>NW_019722439.1:289204-296965 GCF_002891405.2 Cryptotermes secundus | reverse complement strand
CGCTGGGGCGGGTTTCCTCCGAGTACTTCGGTTTCCCCTGCCGATCTTCATTCCACCAAATTCTCCATCATCATAATCACCCGGGGCAGGCTACAATAGGCCAATCAGTGGCCGCCGTACCGAGTGGACCCAGTTGGACTCCCCCCCACTAAGCGAATTAAAAAGAAAAGAAACCTCTCAGGATAAATACGTTGATGGGTGTTAAGTACGACAAGAAACGGCTGTATGCATGTAAAAAGAGATCTCACGCTGTGTGATAGTGCGCGTTCGGAGCCACTAGAATAACTGGAACCATGAAACGTGAAAGACGTGCACTTGCAAGCACACTTTGGAAAATACAGTCGCACCTGATTAAACTTACTACATGGGAAAAGGCTCAGCTTAACAGCCTGAACCTCGCTTTGCTGGTCAAAGGGTTTCACACATTTTACGGAAGCCGAAATATAACAGTTTTCACAACAGACATTATTTGTAATCAAATGGATCCAATCCACATTCTAACACTACTGTATTCTTGAATATAAATTTTAATATTATCTTCCCATTTATTTCTTCTGTAAGGTTCTTGCCCTCAGATATTTAAAGTGAATTATGTATCCAGTCCTCGTTCTGCCATCCGGTCTAGAAAACCGAAATTAACGGCCGTGGGGATTCGTTGCGACACCCTCTATCCGTTAAAGTTGGCACTAAAATTCATTGACAAGTGGCGGTCGCTCGGTCGATACAGTTCGCTT
Source organism: Cryptotermes secundus (assembly GCF_002891405.2). NCBI lineage: Eukaryota > Metazoa > Arthropoda > Insecta > Blattodea > Kalotermitidae > Cryptotermes > Cryptotermes secundus. Next base: position 296,231 of record NW_019722439.1, on the reverse strand, counting down.
GCGGACTAAAACTACGGAGTTTTTCCTCATTCTGCGATGCGATACTGTTTTGACAGTAACGTACCGAGTTCTGACATTATTATTGGCTACAGATAAAGTTTCTCGTGAATCCGTGACGTACAATTGTAACAAGTCCATGTCACCGCGTGTCTGAATTCTGTGGTGGGACACTGAAGTTTCGTGTACTGCAGGCTACAAATTTCAGGTTCGACCAAACTATGCCCCAGTCACAACCCAGAGGCCTGTAATAGTATTCATTCAGCAGTGAGAATCTCATATCTTACATCCAGTTCGGTTAAATTTTTGATCTCTTGCGGTGAGATAACTTTGTGGCTTTCTTCGAGACATGAAGACCTTCGCTAATCATATCCCTCTTTAGCTATTATCTACACACGCCGGACGGGCGAAAGAGTGGAGAAGGGTACAGTAATTTTATAGAATATAAGCAGAAGGAAATATGTTAGATCAGGGCACAATGAGCATTGTCTTCTCTGTCTCTTTACTCCTAAAACACAAGTTGCGTAATTAGTGTCTTGGAAATGGCATCTTACTGACGAGTCACGGGGGGGGGGGGTTAGGGTGGCAGAAGTGGCACAACTGGGTTAATGACTGCAGCCGGTGGCGACTCTAGTGCTGATGATACTTGTCATTAGTCTTGGCTGCTAACATTAAAGGCTCTATACTTGGCAGAGCTGCAATGCCCGCCCGATAGTATGCAACCAGAACAACGTGTAAACTTGACGGGCAACCCTCCATTACTCATCTCGGCAGAAATTCGATACAGAACATGAAACATTTCTACTTATTCGTAGCAGCAACTTTTTGAGTTTTACAGCAGTATCTGGGTCTCACACAATTTTGGGCTGAACATTATTCAGGAGGTCTTAACATTTTGAAGATTGAAGTACATCTAAAATATATATTTACAAATTTCAGTTCCTTCTTCACATAAAACAAATTGTGTCTGCATAACAAATGTGAACAGGTTAAAGCTGTTTAGAGAAGTAACCATAGCTCATTCTTAGAATCACACAAAAAAAACTCCGTGGCCTGTAGTCCGCAAGCGAAATATACCGACCGAGCCACCGCCGCTTGCCGGCGAAGTTGGTGCCAACTTTTGAGGATAAAGGGTGTCACGTGGTCAGCGCAACGAATCCCCACGGCCATTAATCTCCGTTTTCTAGACCGAAACCGCTATTTCCGTGAAATACTCCTCAATTATCCTCATGAGGCTGAGTGGACCCCGTTCCAGACCCACTACTTCTCAGAAAATCTGGTAGCGCCGGGAATCGAATCCGGTACCTCTGGATCTGTAGGCAGGAACTAGATTCATATTCATAGCATTGTGATGCTACTGCATGTATGTACTGACATTGCCTAATCATACTGTAATAGTAGTTTCTGCCCATATTCATATATCCTTCTGAAGATGGTCTCTCAGACCGAAACATGTCAAGGATGAAAGATTAAATAGGAGAAAGAGGCATTTATCAGTCACACTGGATGGAGCTGATAACATTTTTATAATATCACTTACTTACTTACTTACTCATGGAGCTGAGCCCTTCTGGAGGATCCGCCAATTCTGCAGCTACTCAAGAACTTCCCAGCATTTTATGGAACCCGAAGGTTCATTACCGTGTTCACAAGAGCCCTCCACTGGTCCCTATCCTGAACCAGATCAATCCAATCCATACCTTCCCATCCTATCTCTCTAAGATTCATTTTAAGATTGTACACCCACCTTCGCCTTGGTCTTCCCAGTGGTCTCTTTCTTTTCGGATTTCCCACCTATATCGTATATGCATTCCTCTTCTCCCCCATTTGTGCTACTTGCCCTGCTCACCTCATACTCCTTGACTTGATCATTCTAATTACACTTGGAGAAGAGTACAAGTTATAAAGCTCCTCATTATGCAGTTTTCTCCAACCTCCTGCCACTTCATCTCTCTTCGGTCCAAATATTCTCCTCAACACCCTGTTTTCAAACACTCTCAGTCTGTGTTCCTCCCTTAATGTCAGAGACAAAGTTTCACACCCATACAGAACCACAGGCAAAATTATAGTTTTGTATATTCTAATTTTTATGTTTTTGGACAGCAGACGAGAAGACAAAAGGTTCTGGACTGAATGGTAGCAAGCATTACCCGAGTTCAGTCTCCTCTTAATTTCCTCCTGAATCAGGTTTCGACTGTTATGGTCGTTCCCAAATATCTGAACTGTGCCACATTTTCAAAACATCTGTTTCCTATCTTTATGCCATGGTCTTGCCCTGCATTTTGGTGACGAGACAGCAACATATACTTAGTTTTTCTCTGTGTTTACTTCTATTCCAACCTCCTTACTTGCGTCAATTGAAGTCTGTGTGCTTCTCTTTATGGTATCTACATTATCACCCAGTAGATTCACATCATGGGCATAGGCCAACAGCTGATCCCATTTAATTTCAGTCCCACCTGGTTTATAATATCACTATTTCCTAATTATAACGTTATATGTATAATGCTAGCGTGATGTTTGTAAGTTTACGAACAGATACCGAGTAGCGAATGTCGTCATTCTCTTGTGACTGTGACGTCACCCCTCACCTCCCGCGAAGTGCGATTTCCGTGTTTGTATCGCGGGCTGCCGCAGTCAGCATTCAGGCTACGAAAGGATTGAAATGTCGGCTCGACGGAAGAGGAAACCTGTGACACTTCCAGATACCGGTATTGCACAAACTGTGAAGTGGAGCTGGCAGCTGGGAAACGTTACGCACGAGTTGAAGCCCTACTTCAAGTTCTCCCGACTTCTAGCATGTCTAATGAAACTAACCCTCGTACTCCTGTGCTAGTCATTTGAGGTTTTCAGACTTCGTATATCACGTTTGAGTACGGGGTGCTGAGAAGGATATTGGACAGAAGAGGGAGAAAGTGACAGAAGATAGAAACATGTTGCATAATGGCCGCAGCATAATTTTATTCCTCACACCAAATCAAGGAGCGTCAGAGGTGGAGTGTCGCGCGGTCGAAGGTATGAACTGTCTTCCCTCGCTCGGAAACCGGGATCGTGGGTTCGAATCCCACTCAGGGCATGGATGTTTAGTGTTTGTGTTGCCCTGTGTTAGGTAGCGGACTTGCGACGGGATGATCACTCGCCCAAGAGTCCCACGGTCGGGGAAAAATGATTAAGGGGACCGAATAAGAGGCCAAGGCCCCGAACGGGCTGGAAGAGACATTGAAAAAATGAGAGGTGAAGCGTGTAACACGCATAGGACAAGTGCAAAGAAATTTCTGGTCTCAAGACCTGAAGTAAACGACCACCTGGCAGCCGTAGACATTGATGGCAAGATAATATTGAAACAGATCTTAAGGAAATGGTATGCAAAGTGAAGACTAGTCATTGGGATCAGGAAATAAAACTGAACGCAGTAATCAATTATCGTGAACAATAAAAGGTGAAGAATTCCTTGAATGGTTGAGCAACTATTAGCCCCTCACCGTCCAGTTAGTTGGTTAACCTGCTTTGTGACTGCATGAAACGCCTCGTTTGGCTAACTCATTTATGTGGGAAATGTTGAGCGAAGTTGGTAGACCTGTATTCATATCACAACCCCCGCTCCCCTTTGTGAACGGACGATGTGTTTCGTTCCACAACTGAGACTCTCTGATCCGCTCGACTAAACGCCCAACAATCCACGACGCCGTGACGAAAAAGGCACGTCCAACGGTTGTTTACTCTAGAATTACTATAGTAACTACAGCCGTGAGCGGGGCAGGCGGTCCCAGTCAAGTGGACAACAAAAAACGGACCGAGACGTGGACACACACAAAACATATATTTCAAGGACCACGAAACATATTCCAGTCCGTTTATAGAAAATTATTTCCTTGTCCAAGCAAAATATTAATACAGACGAAACTTAACTAAATGTATACAGTACGGAGTCTCAAGGACATTTATAATATAGTTACAATTCTTTATTAAGACCGCCACAACACAACAATACGGTGTTCAAGGCTAAATCAGCTTTGCTACATGTTTCGGCTATTAATAGGCGTCATCAGGCAAATACAGGATCATCAAGTTCACACTAGTGAACTGCAATTGCGAAGTGAGTCCGGATACTTGACAATTATCATATTATAAAACACATGATACAAAAATTACAATGAAATATATAACTTATTAGAAAACAAGAGTTTTGAAGTAAAACAAGGTTAAATCAATTCAAGTGATAAGCTATATCACGAAGTCAGATGTTGCAATCTTGTATTTTCTCGTGGACGATGGTATATTCTAGACTTTTTGTTAAACGGTTAGGAGGCCAGCGAACTATAGTTTTGCGCTGACCACGCGACACCATCTACCCGCTAAAGTTAGCACTAACTTCGACGACAAGCGGCGGTCGCTCGGTCGGTATAGTTCGCTTGCGGACTCGAGCCACGGAATTTGTTTATATGTGGATCATACTTGCTTCTGTCATAAGACACAGTGATCTTTGGTAAATACATACNAATATATATCAAACAACATATCACATCCCAAAATAACGCGCTCTTAACTGGTTTAAATTCAAGTGGAATAAATTATTGTGTGAGCTTTGGCAACACTTACCTCCGAACCGATCCCCCAAGCTATGACGACGTTGTTGCAGTTGAAGAAGATGGGGGGCATGGGAGACTGATAACACACCTGCCCCCTCTCTTTGGCGTGCACTTCGAACTCAGCTTCGCTTCCCTGACACTCATACACTATCACGTGGTGTACGTAGGCGCGGTTTCCAGGCTCACGGAGCGGTTCGTACTGTAATGAGAAGAATGCTCTCTCATCCACGGAGCAGAGTACTTAGAATTTAACTTACTTAATTCCTAAGCAAGAACAGACTTCTACATGAGAACATGACAGTCGCCGAGCCCATTAAGAAGTTCCTATTATGGATCCTTAACATGCTCAGAAGAACTCACGACTGGAACTTACCCTGAGCCGAATGAATTCACTCCACATCCATGCGCTCTTTTTACTTATGTACTATTTTATCATTACCGTCCAATCTACGCCTTTGTTTCTCAACTGATCTCTTATATTTGATATGCTGAATAAAACTTTGTATACATTTCTTACTTCGACATGTTACACTCTCTTATATTTCCTCACTTTAATAATATTACTTAAGAATAAATATTAAAAAGCTCCTCATTATGCCATCTCCTCCGCCCCCCACCCCCAGTCACACATTCTCCCTTCAGTGCAAATATTCTCGCCATGACCGTACCCTTGAACAGCATCGATCTATGCTTTTCCTCAAAAAGACGATTCACTCCAATTTGGCACTCATAAATGCAATTCTTTCGACTCAAATCTTGTCAACATGCCTTTATATACGTATTTCTGTAACTTATGACCCCGAGTCGGGGGGCGGGGGCGAAAAATCAAGAACATTTTATTGTGGAAGACATTAAAATACTACAGAAATGTCATACTCTCACAAAATACAGCAAAACAAATTACTGTCTTACAATGTTAGTCATAAAATTAAGATTAACCATTTAAAAAGCAGTGTAGGTGTATCTATATTTCGGAGACATGTTATTACATGTATTGGGCAGCTTTCAGAAAGACCACGCAAGCGCTGTGAGGAGACAAATGAACCCCGCGGACCGAACTCTGGCACGAACTTACCTTAATCATGTGATGCTTTCTCTTTACGCTGGGAAGTTTGAAGATTTTGCACCAGTACAGAGTGTCTTCGGATGCTGGGAGGGTGACCTGAAACAAAGATAAAGAAACAACCGTAAGTATTTAATATAATAAGTGAAGTAAAGTAAAGCTATCCCTGTAACAGGCCATGAAGGCCCATAGGGTTGTGAGATATTGAGGTTCCCACATTTTCTAGACAATCGGCTCATAGATAGCGGTGAGATTGTCAGCCTTACGCGCCGGGCGCCGTTTACCCCCCAGAATATTCCTGGTACTCATTTCTGTTAGAGGCTGTCGACCCCAGGGACATAGTGCGGCTGGAAGGATTACGTAAATTAAAAAAATCCACCTCATTGGGATTCGATCCCGCGACCTTCCGGCTTGTAGCATAGTGCCTCAACCAACTACGCTACCGCATGCCCCCAGTTTTATATAATAAAATTATAATTTTAATAATAATGGTAGAAACCATTCAACAATCTTCCCTTAACTCTGTTGTGTATGTAATTTCAGTACGTTGTCGCCACTGAAACTGCTAGGACAAACCTTACACGTGGGGAAGTGGAACGGCGTCTTAATCTTGACTTGGGAGGCCAGAAATGTCAACTGAAAGGTGCAATTTTCCCAGCAGGAAGCGTCTCAGAATGATGAAGCTGGAAATTGGAGGCGCCAAAATGCTGCTCCCTAAAGAACGGACTGCCTCTACGGTCAGACATAAAACGAAGTGCCAGGGGTACAAGGAAAGTTTGGCTCACGTTTACTGCTGTGGGCACTAATGGTGCAGCAGAGGAATTACTCTCCCAGCAGTTGTACTTCACTATACTACGGCCACGGAAAGAATTCTCACGGATCAGCCCTCCACGCACATCCGTCGGCCCGTGACGATTAACCTTCAGTGTACTTCCTTAAATATTCTTCAGTCGCCTAGCCACTCTGTTATTATTCGCCAGCGACAAGGGTTTCGGATTGCTTCAGAAGGGCGGAGGGCGATACAATAGCCGGATGTACGCCCAGTGCTTCGTCATGCCCACCTAAGGGACATCTTTCCGCAGCCTCAGTATATTCAACTAATCCACGGCCTTTCGTGGAACCCCAGGTTCATGTCTTAAATAAAGTCAGAGGCGACGCACGTAAGTGATAGAGTCCTAAATTTTTGTTTGGTTTTATCACTTCTCTGGCTATATTTACCGTTTATGTCACTCATTATAATAAAATTTGTTAGAGTGAATATTCTCTGAATCGAACCAGACAAAAAAAAAATGTTGCAGTTAAATTAAATTAAATTTTTATACAAAGAAGTAAATCACTTTTTAATATAAATAAAATGGTTGTTATTTGTCATATTTAC
>NW_019722439.1:276608-288784 GCF_002891405.2 Cryptotermes secundus | reverse complement strand
TGTGACTGATTCAGTTTGGGGGGCAATACTCCCCGACCTCTCTTCTGAAAGAAACACCGTATCTGGCCCCTGATGGTGTTCTATAAACTAAATTTGGCCCTCGAGATGTATTAGGTTGGCCAACGCTGGGCTAGAGGGTGTCGTATGGTCAGAGCAACGGATCGCCCGGCCGTTAATTTCGATTAGGATTATTTCTAAAGAGTGAAAGTATAAGGTAAATTAAAGCTATCCGTGCAATAGGCCGTGGACGCCCACAGAGTTGTGAGACGTCGAGGCCCCCACATTTTCTAGAAATTCGGCTCAAAGATGGAGGTGATGTCAGCTTTTACCCANATGTCAGCCTTATGCTCCGTTAGCCCTTTACCCACAGGAAGATTCATGATACTCATTTCTGTTAGAGGCTGAGTCGACCCCAGGGCCACAGTGCGGCTGGAAGGATTAGGTAAAATGAAAAATGTAATGATCTCATCGGTTTCGAACCCGGGACCTTCCAGCTTGTAGCCAGTGCCTAAACCAACCACGCTACTGCGTTCCTCCAAAGGCTGAAACTATAAGTGTAAAAATGCTGAAACTAATGGTATCATTTTTTTCATATGTTTTTCATTTACTATAATGTACGTGGTGAAGAACTTCCGTAGGATCACATGTGAATTAAGTGACAATTAAAAGTGAAATTACTTTCGGATGGGTCAGTGATTTAAGTCCATTTTNACCCCAGGGCCACAGTGCGGCTGGAAGGATTAGGTCAAATGAAAAATGTAATGATCTCATCGGTTTCGAATCCGGGACCTTCCAGCTTGTAACATAGTGCCTCAACCAACCACGCTACTGCGTGNGAAATTACTTTCGGATGGGTCAGTGATTTAAGTCCATTTTTTTAAGAATTTCAATATAAACTACGAACGACCTGTACAATTTTATCAATTTTTTTTACCATTTTTAAGTACCTCATATACATACTTAAACTGTTTACAAGGACCATCCACTGCACCCTGTCCTGAGCGAGATTAATGAGGTGCACATCATATATCATTTGTTTAGGGTTTGTCTTAATATTATTGTCTCATTGCATTGAAAGGTTTTCTTGAAAATAAATCCTATTGTAAAAGTTGTGATATTTCAATATCCCTAACAGCATATGAGAATACACGGTTTTTCATTCCTACCAGAAATTTAGGATGACTGGCTTAGATTATGACGAGGAAAATATGTATGGTAATATAGTTTGGATATTCAGAGGATGCAGTTATTCAATATTATTAATATTCTGACCGTTAAGCCGGTTCACTGGCTCAGTTACTAGTCCCAGCTTTATGTAAATCGTGTTTAAATGCCGGTCCCCAAAATGTGCTGTTTCCATTACAAAGGCCAGTCACACGATTATGTTCAAGTAAGAAATCCCCATTTAATCTAGAAATCACATGAAAACCGAAAGTTAACTCAATATTATTCTCAATTTATTTTATTGTTTAATAGTCTTCCTCGTTGTTTACACACTCTTGAAACGTTTGTTAAGTGTTATAGCTGACACATGTAGAAGTCACTGAGCTTTGAAGAATTAAGTCACGTCACGGATTTAATAAACCTCAGTTTCCAGGAGTATAACGGTTTTCATTTGTTTTGGATGTCTTCTTGTTTATGAAAATTAAGAAATTATGTTTTATGTTTGTGTTTTTTTGTGATTTAAGCCGTGATACACGTACACCATGTGAATCTACTGGGTGATAATGCAGATACCATAAAGAGAAGCATACAGACTTTAATTGAAGCACGTAAAGAGGTTGATCTAGAAGTAAACACAAAAAAAACTAAGTATATGTTGCTGTCTCGTCACCAAAATGCAGGGAAATATCATGACATAAAGATAGGAAACAGATGTTTTGAAAATGTGGCACAGTTCAGATATTTAGGAACGACTATAAGAAATCGAAACCTGATTCAGGGGAAATTAAGAGGCGATTGAACTCGGGTAATGCTTGCTACCATTCAGTCCAGAACCTTTTGTCCAAAAACATACAAATTAAGTTTGTGCACAGGTAGAGGCCTTGCGACGAACTGATCATCCGCCCAAGGAGTCCTACCGAATGTGTAAGATCTAGAAAAACCGAAGTGAACGAAGAGTTTCATGGAGGTAGGCCTAGGCCCAAATGAGGTCTGTAGCGTCAATGAAAAAAAAATCCTCTTTAACAATATACCTCAAGTCAAGGCTTATATTATTAAACGTCTTCTTTCCTTGGCACTACAGCCCCAGTGGGCCTAGGCCTACCTCCATGAACTTCTCCGCTCACTTCGGTTTTTCTAGATCTTACACGTTCGGTAGGACTCCTTGGGCTGGTGATCAGCATATTATTATTAAACTACGTAACCGAAATTTCCCTAGAAGGAAAGGGCACGTGTAGGATTATGTGAAAAGCTATCAGGAAGAGGTTATCTCTATGAATGTAGGGTATAATGGGGCAATTATTATTCTTGTGAGTCGATTCTAGTTATAAATGTGTGCATGTAAACAGTCAGTCCGACATCTTGAGTAAACGAGAAAGCCTAGAGGCAAGAGGGGGAGACAGAGTTTCTTAGGAGGGGTAAGAATGGAACTTCCTCATTAAAAGCGAAGAATTACAGGGTTTTCCACAGACGAGAACACTCACATGTCTTACAAGACCCCTCCAGAACAGCTTCCTCTGTTCAAACTACGACATCCAACGAGATGCTTAATGTTAAGGATCTTACCAACAGAAGTAAACATCGGCGACAGACGGTAACATAAATTCTAGCAACCAGATTATCATCACCCCCTCTCGAAAACAGATCTTTACCCAACCGCATACACATCGAAAAACGACAAAACTTTTTTGTCCGCCCTGGGAAATAGAGAAGAGCCCATTTGAAAGAAAATACAGGTCCTTAATTGGTGATTCCTTCCAATGATTGCGTGTTATCTGCTGTGTTGGGTAATCTATACAGACTTGGCCTGCAAGAAAAGGTTCCTCTGACGGAGTGAAATGAGATTAATGACAGGGATTTTGGCCACAGCCCTTTTCAGTCCTTAACGAGGATCTGATCAATACAGGCGAACGGGCGGATTCCTAACTTCCGAATTAGTTACACATTCATTAGGCGCGGATGAGTGACCGAATCCAAGTGGTTTCGACTCGAGACTTCGAGAAAGAAATCGTTTTCCCTTCTTCTTGTTTAAGCTTAAATGAACCACGTACCGTGTTCCCTTGCTTAAACATTAATCTTAAAGACTTGGAATTCAAGATTACGTTTGGACCGCTCCATAGCTCAAGCGGTTAGTCGCTGGTTTCCCACCGCGGCGACCCGGGTTCGATCCCGGGTCTGGTCAAGTGTGATTTTTGGTGGACAAAGTGGCGCTGAGCAAGTTTTCTCCGAGGACTTCGGTTTCCCCTGCCAATCTTCATTCCACCAATTGCTCCACAATCACCCTCACCTATCATCTGTGGCTGGTACAATAGGCCAGGAGTGGCCGCAGTATAAGGGACTCAGTCCCACCCCCACTAGCAATAAAAAAAAAGATTACGTTTCCTCCACCTTCAGGGCGTCTACACTGAAGAGCAGATTCCTCCGAAGCGTCATCACAGGCTAAAAGACAGTAAATAAATATTCACTGCCGTGAGAACGTCATTCTGCACATACTTCTTGAGCGGAATATCTGGACAGTAACGGAGGGGCAAGAGGACGCGGAGGGTGATTATATATCACGCAGCTTCATAAAACTGTCGCGTGTCGCCTATGTAACGCGACAACTTCACGCTGTTCTCTGATTTGGCGAATATAATTACTGAACGCTCACTTTTACACTAGCGGGTACAGTTATCACAATTCCTGCTTCTGCTTTAGTCAAAGCCAAACTGAAGCCTGGCTACTTTTCTGAGGTCAGAACTGAACTGTTCTCGGCAACTTCGAGAACTCAACTGTCATCTCAATCCAACTAAAAAACTGTCTGGTCCCTTCTACGCTGCACTTTTATAACCTGGACTCGGACGGAACAGAGCGCACCATGTAGGAGCGTTCGGTCTCGGCCGCCCTGATGCAACGTAACTTTTGTTGTCCGTTCATCTTCGGGGAAACGCGTTTGTTGCTTAAGGCATCCCTAGGCAACGGCCCTGTGGTATTGCGTTTCCATGGAAGTATACACTCCGGATTCCCGGCACGCGACAATACGTATTTGTCACCAAATATCAATAAAAAAATATCCCTGTAACAGGCCGTGAAGGCCCATAGGGTTGTGAGACGTCGAGGCTCCCACGTTATCTAGACAATCGGCTCACAGATGGCGGTAAGGTTGTCAGCCTTACGCGCCGGACGCGCTTTACACCCCAGGAAGATTCCTGGTACTCATTTCTGTTAGAGGCTGAGTCGACCCCAGGGCCATAGTGCGTCTGGAAGGATTAGGTCAATTGAAAAATGAAATGATGTCATCAGGATACGAACCCACCAAATATCAATACGAAGATGGACTCAAGGAGGGTGGCACAAGCAAGATACGTGACAGGCATGGGAGAACTGAGAAATGCAAACAACAGTAAACTGAAACAGTCTAAAACACTGAAGGGAAGAGACGACTCATGAAACTTGAGCATCTCAAAATGAATGTGTAGGAAGTCTGCCTGATTCTTTGCTTCTTATCCTGAACAGGGAGAATCCAGTTGACAAAGAATCAGGAAGATTTTAATTAAAATTAATTACACATATTTAATCAAAATAAGAAAAAGATATCCGTGTGGGAAACTTAGAGAACGTGGGCGGTCGACAGACAGACAGACAGGTACACAGACAGCAAGGCGATTTCATTATCCTAAAAAATTATGGGGGCATACACACACACAGACTACAAGGTGATTTCATAAACTTCTTTGATATGACACGGACCGCACAGAAAAAGAAATAAAAGGGATTCATAGGCAGCAAGGTGATTTCATAAGCATCATAACAAAAATAAGGGGGATATATAGAGAGATAGAGACACACAGACGGATACACAAACAGCCAGACAGCAAGATGATTACATAAACCTTTTTATAATATGAGGAAAGTATGCCAGAAACAGTAGGCAATAAGGTCCGCCGAAAGACATCAAAGTGTACGGAATACGAAGAGGGACATATTTCCTAAAAGAAAATAATTTTCATATAAGTAACAAAGACTGCATCGGCAGGAGCAGAACAGGTCTATGAAGCAAGATAGGAAAGCATGTAGCACGCAATTCCATAACCGTACTCTTTGATGTTCGCTTTAACTTCCCTCATTGTGGTATAAGAAGCTCTTCACGACTTTGCCCTTGGAATGACTGTACTTGTTAGGGACATCACGAATTTCAAATAAAAATAAAAACTGGATTGACAGTACATAAAGTTGCAGCTACTGCTCTTCTTTGTTGAGGTATAAACAATTTTTGTTTTGTTTTCCCAGAAATAAAAATTCCCTAATTTCCATGCCTTAAGTTCCTCGGCTTGCAAAGCTGTCGCCCCCCCCCCAAATTTATTAAATATAAGGCACACCTACCCATTTTCGTGAGTCAACGTATTTCCTAGTACGACACTCCATTACAGTGCAACGTAAGAACAACCTTTGAAACACATAACTAATTTCGTGACGAATTCAGAATGTCCTACCACGTAATTAGGTTTGTCATGGAGCTCGGCACGTTTGGTACACCTAAAGTAGGTTCTCCTCGCACCGAAAAGGAAGTAACAGAAGACGAAGAAGATTAAACGAGTGTGCAGGGGAGCGTTCGACGTTGTTCTCTGTTTCCCCTTCCATACCGGCAACTTCATATAAAATAGCTGAAGGCATTAGGGAATTTGCTCTATAATCTAATCAACTTGTAGTACAGCTACAGCTCTTACGCGCCGCGCAGTTCCTCAATGACACTCGAAACCTCGATCTCAATGTCTCAACGTTTCATGAATCTAATTTAATATCTAAATTTCAATATCGTTCCTTCTTGAAAATATTATCTGCAGTATATCGTGAAATTGGCAAGAATGACAACAATATCCCGTGCGGAAACCGGATATTTCTACTTATCTTTCGTAAAATCAGTATATGTATATATTGTGGCATGTAGACTCCTTGCTAGGCAACCACCGCGAAAGCAGTTATAAAATAGCCGTTACTGTGTAACGGCTTCGCTTAATTGGAAACAGCGGTCCGTGCCGAGATGTTATAAACAGGATTGCTGGAGCAATGAGTTAGTTGTGAGACAGTCACCAGCCGATAAGAACGTGAGCAAGGAAGCAGAGGACATTGTTGGAATCCGTCACCAGGCAACGACTGGTTAAGACACAGCAAGCTGAGAAGACTTTATGTGTGCTGTAGTTACAGTGAACTTTGGAGTGTGTAACTCAGTGAAAGTGTCTTAATTGTTTGTAATTACGTTCGGTAAGTGATCAATAAATCCGATTACCAACCCAAACCCCATCTACAGTCACTCTAGAATCATGACAATGTATTACATTTTACATGTAATTCGTAAATATTGTTTCAATTGTTTGAAGCTCCGAAAGATTACAAATGGAGGAGTATAAACAGAAGTTTGTGTACGTCTGATAGCAAACGCTCCCTCAGTTGGCTCTCCTGTAGGCAGCATCAGAATAATTTACCTTCTTGATCTATTTATGTCGTTACATTTCCCTCAACTCGCGCGCATTTGTATAGTTCGATGCCATTCAAAGTTGTACAAGCCAGGAACGTTTCTTTACTCGCGGCACGGGTTTGGTATATCCCGGTATGGACCTCACATTTACCGTTTCTGCTGCTCAAATCAATTGTATATTGGATTACCTTGTTCGGCCTGTCAAAACAGCGGCAGCAAACGTGGTTTTGACGTTAAATATGGACAATTAGGGAATCACTGCTGTGGTTTTGTTTTGCCCCCAATTCTGTGGGCGAAGCGACATGGTTCTGATACATGCGTCAAAATAGTGCTTTGAAAGAAATGAACGTTGCCAAGTGCCATATTGCTAAACACAACCACAACATGTAAACAAATTTATGGAAAGTTACACTGTTATTAAGTCTGCATAAATGAGAGAAGTCTTTAGAAATCCTAACAAAATTTCTGGGAAAACTAATCGCTTATCTTCCTTTCATACGACACGGACACCACAGAAAACGACGTACAATAAATCTACTATTTTTGCGTGTGTATTCGTTGTACCGAGCAGTTGCCTAGCAACATACAAATTGGTTGGCTTTATGAAGAAAGCCGTTGAGATGGGCTCAGGTACTAAGTTTCATAAAGACTTGTTCAGGCATTATAAAGTTAACAGAAAAGGTGAGGGATTCACATACACACAGACAGCAAGGAGATAGCATAAGCCTATTTTAAGAAAGTAGGCTAAATGGTTCGCTAACTCAATTTAATACATTACTGCTTTCATGAGCTCCGATCACAGCGGCCGCACGGTCTAAGCATGAACTGTCTTCGCCTGTTCGAACACTGGGATCGTGCGTTCGAATCCAAACTAAGGACATTGATTTCCGTGTTTCCTCTGTTTGTGTTAGGTAGCAGCGTTGAGACGGGCTGATTCCCAGTCCAAACAATACTACCAACTGTCTAAGATTAAGAAACTGAAGTGAAACGAAGCGTTTCACGGATGCCCTAAGCTCCAAGTGGGGGCAACAGAAGAAGAAGAAGCAAAAGAAACAGAAGACGACGTCCACGTGCGTTCTCAAAGAACATGTTATGAACAACCAAACAAAAATATCGCGGACTGTGTAGCGTGAGCAATTTCCAGTCGATGCATCTCTTGTTTCAAAATCAAATTTTACGTATCTCTGGGTCTCAGATGTAATTTCATGCACCCCTTTGGTCTCAGAGTGAAACCTCACATACCGTCTCCTCAGATTAATACTACAAATATCCCTAGGAAGGAGATTCAGACGTAATAAACCTCTTGGTCACAGAGTGAAACCTCACAACTCCTCGTCTCCGGGTGAAATTCCATGCACCCGTTGGCCCGAGTGACTTTACATGTACCCCTTACCGTGAGGCTTCATGTACCTCTTTGTCAAAGACTGAAACAACAACGGCGACTTAATGTTTGTCTCAGACCACAAGTTGTCGTGTCTTAATCATGTGATCGGTTTGGAGGCTCCTTCCTCTCAAACAAACTTCATTCAGTCCCTGTAGAGACTACTGTACAAAATAAAATTGTGGAATCATAAGTTCAGGGTCTTTCTACTTGTATTAGACAATAAACTAATATATTTATAGCTGTGTTTCAGGGAACTCTTATGAAGACTTCAGTTATCCCCTAGGGGTACATGTACCCCACGTTCATAACCGTTGATATACACTGTTTCTTAACTTAAATAATATTCGCATGAATTAAAAATGGAGTTCATGGATGGTGGCTGGGAATACGGTGAATAGAAGCAGATAGACGGCAAGGGGTGGTCCTCCAACATGGAAATTAGGAGGGGCACAACAACTCATCGCCATAAGAGAACAGGACTTCTCAGAGGATCCTGGACTTGGAAGGCTCATGTGAACACGGTAATGAAGGCAGGAAATGTCTTCGATTTCAAACGGTATAGCTGTCGGGGATGCTGAGTTTCTGGGCTTCGCCCATCGTCTCTGAGGGGTGGGAGGCGTCTGCTCTGTGGGCTCCGTTAAGGCGCCTGGAAGGATTAGGTTATCGTGTGACTCGCTATGCTCGTGTGACTCGCTATGCTCGTGAGTAATGTGGACGATATGACAAGTCACGAGACAAACAAATTTTTAATTTAAAAACTATAGCCAATAAATTAAAATACGACTACAGCGTATACACACTACGAGTAAATATACGGATCCTCACGCGCCGAAGCCTGGCGAGCAACTGAAGTAGTGTGGACGAAGATTTATGGGCACAAGTAAAAGCTAGACGAGTCTCCCGACGAGCACGTGCACGAGCACGAGTAATGTGGAAACAGACGACCTCAGCCACAATCCTCCAGTGCTTGTGGTTAATTCCTGATGAACCCAACAGAGCAGGTCCCTTCCAAGCTTACACGGAAACAAAGCCGGCCTCCGAACCCTGTGTTCTCCTATATTACCACACGATGGACACAAAGTAGAAAAGCTGAGCATTCGTAAAGAAATTTCTTGACTGAGAGACAGTTCGCTTCTCAAGGACACTTCATCGTGGAATTAATACATAGTTCTGAAGTTTTAACATAATTGTACAGTTGACGTCCTTGCCGATATAAAATATCAGAAACAATGACATACCACTGCCAAAAAATGGTGTGTGTGACTGATATGAACAAACTGCAAAATATATTAATAATCTTTTAACACACACTAGTTCGTACATACCTTGTGACGGGCTGATCCCCAGTCCAAGGAGTTCTATAAACTGTGTAAAGGATTACGAAACTGAAAAAGCAGCCAGGATTCAACAAAGCCTGTAGGTAGGTAGGTAGGTAGGTAGGTAGGTAGACAGATAGAGCACATTTCCTTCGTCCGTTTTAAAAACTCCTGATTTTACGAACATTTATAATATATTCATATGTTTGATATGATGCTCAGAACAAACACTGACTGTTTCCTTATGGAGAATTAACAGACTGGTCTTTGTAATGAAGAGGCAGGGCGAAGAGTTAGGGTATATTTTGTGAAACGCCACCGAAATTATTAAATTTAACATATGTGTTAGGCTTCAAAAGACTGAGCGGTCAATTAATTACACAGTCCCTATGCTATAGCAAATGATTTCAATTGCAACATTTTCCTCCTGAATTTCACGTTTAATTTGCCAATTCGTTGAAGCGTAGTGAGATATAACAGTGCCCATTAGATAAGGCTGTCTTCTTCTGCAAATTAACCTGCTAACTGAATATTGTAGCATGCTAACGTGATTTGCAGCAACTGCAACTTCAAACAACGTTCCTCTGTTCAAACTGTCGACAAGAAGGGAGACGATATGATCGCTAGCCCCAGCCTCTCAAATGAACGTAATAAGCATGACGAACCTCGGGGAGACAACATTCGATATTCCTGCAAGCTTCTCTTGTCTCATATTTTCTTGTCCTCATTTTTAATGTTCACGCAGTTATGAGCACCTTCTGCTACTGCTGAAACGTGTTTCCAGCTGTGGATTTTTGTCATTTTCTCTGACAAAAGATCATATCTTCCTTATATTGTCTTTGTTATTTTAATAATGTTGAAAGTCGAACCTTTCTTTCGCTTTTCATCTACTATAATATCACGTTTCATTTCTGAGGTTTCGTATTTTCAATACCTGCAGCAAAGAAATACGTGTATATTTTATGATAGCAATGCCGTTCTTATATAACTAAACCTCCATCGAACAGAATACGCCTTGAGATGCCGCCAGCCGCAGGGTTAATAAAGAATTTTCAAACATTTTATGGAACTAAAAGGTTCATTGCCGGTCACGGTAGCCGAGCGGTCTAAGGCGTGCACTGTCTTCGCTCGCTTGGAAACCGGGATCGTGGGTTCGGATCTGTTTCCTGTGAGGTACGAACTGAATTCTTATATATTATTCTTATACACTGCCGGTCACAGTAGCCGAGCGGTCTAAGGCATGCACTGTCTTCGCTCGCTTGGAAACCGGGATCGTGGGTTCGAATCCCACTCAGGGCAAGGATGTTTAGTTTGTGTGTGTGCGTTTTTCTGTGTTTGTGTACAGGTAGAGGCCTTGCGACGAGCTGATCACCCGCCCAAGGAGTCCTACCGAATGTGTAAGATCTAGAAAAACCGAAGTGAACGGCGAAGTACTCGGAGAAACCCTGCCCCAGCGCCACTTTATCCACCACAAATCCCACTTGACCAGACTTGATCGAACCCGGAAACGGAACCTTTCAATAAGGTGTCTTCTAGTCGGTCCGATTGTAGAAGGTAAGAGATCAGAGGAGAATTGAGAATAGGTCTGGGAAGTCTCAAATGTGAGACAGTAAAATTTGGTCGCAAGTCCCAAGGGACTAGGACCCGAGAAAGTCTGCGCTGGCAAAGACCAGTAGCATATACAAAAGACAGACCCGTCCTCTCGTCAGAGAGGGCGCTCCACAAAAAACAAGCCCGTAAATGTCAAAGAGTAATAAATATCTGGTCATGAGCCCCACATGGAGATCGACACCAAGACTTACTGACTGACTCACCGTCTGTCGCAATGTGACTTTGACTTTGACTTGAGATGAGGTCTGATGTGAGAACAGAGGCGAAGGGAGCAGAGCTGAGAGCAGAAGAAACCAGCTCAGCTAAGAACCAAAAGACAACAGACTAGTCACGTTGCATCGTCTGGAATACGTTATTTTAGAGGGACTGTAATTATAATTGTAAACGACTTATCGAATAAACAGCTTCACCTAATCCGGAACCCATTAAACTTCTTGTCGCTTTACCAGGAGACGTGACAATGTTCTCATAACTTTCCTTAAGTCTATGAATACTGATGCACTGTCTCATTGTACTCCCATTTTTCTCCAGTCTCCGATGAATGCAAAACCTTTCGACACTCACACTGATGATCCCTGATAATTTCGTCTACGCATAGAAGAGGATTGTGCATAAAATTTTGTATGAAGTTCATAACATTGATAAATATACCTCTGTTATCACTACAATCGAGTTTACCGCCCTTCTTGTGGATTGATACTTTCCCCGCTCAGACAATGCCTTCTTAATCCGAACAGAATTACTGAGTTCACGGATCTCAGAACGTAATATTTCACTTCTTGCTTGAATCAATTCTGCTGGAATCTGATCAATACTTGGCGATTTATTCCCTCTCAAATTTGCAACAGCAATTACAAACTCAAAAGGACTAGGCTCAGGTATTACACGCTCATCTGTATGCATTTCTATGTACCTAACATCACTGACCCTGTGTACATTCAATAGCTGAAAGAAATAACTTACAACAATTCAAAATAATGTGCGATTCTGCAGGCAAATCTCCATTCTCATCGCCGCGCAGATGGTTACAGTTCGTAATCCTTCTTCGTAAATTAATTTATCCCGATGCATATGTCTCAATATTCTTGTTCTTATCAACTGTATTTCAGATTATCCTTCCTCTTTCCTAAAATATCTGCTGGCTTCAGGTCTTGTGTTCAGATTATCCTTCCTCTTTCCTCAAATATCTGCTGGCTTCAGGTCTTATCTTCAGATTATCCTTCCTCTTTCCTCAGATATCTGCTGGCTT
>NW_019722439.1:238729-276416 GCF_002891405.2 Cryptotermes secundus | reverse complement strand
TCTCTTGTTCTCAATAATAACAAAACAAAGTCCCTTTGCACCTGAATTTATAGATCTATGAGTAAATCAAATATCCTATGTTTGAGAAAATATGTAGGTAAGTCAATAAGTAAGTTACAAATGGATATAGAGCTTAAACAAATAAGAGTACTGATTTGAAAAATGCTTTTATTTCTCAACATAATCTCCCTGTACATAAAAATGAGAATATACAAAACTGTAATTTTGCCTGTGGTTCTGTATGGGTGTGAAACTTGGTCTCTGACATTAAGGGAGGAACATAGACTGAGGGTGTTTGAGAACAGAGTGTTGATGAGAATATTTAGACCGAATAGGGGTGAAGTGATAGAAAGTTGGAGAAAACTTCATAATGAGGAGCTTCATAACTTGTACTCTTCTCCAAGTGTAATTAGAATGATCAAGTCAAGTAGGACGCATATAAAATTATTGAATGGTGTAGATTTTGTGCGGTGTTTTCGTGCACGCAACCCTTTCAAAATATTATATATATAATACAACACATCATGGAACTACGTTAAAGTATTCCTGTCAAAAGAGCGGTTAACCTCGCAAGTTACTGCCTGAATACCATCCTTGAGCAATTTGATACCAACACATTAGTGGACTAAATCAGAATTATTCTAAAATGCGACAGTATGATGTGTGTGCATGGCAGGGTTAGCTACAGCACACAATTATCGCATGCGTCGCTATAATTATTTCAATTACATAGTAATGAAGTTACTTCAATGTCTACTAACCATACCAATTATTAGTAATGTTCGATTCTGCAGCCCGCTTGAGCCGTACAAAACTATTGACTCCACTATGTCACAGATATGGAACAATGGTTCTAACTACACTCCCGTGAGAACTGGTGCGTATTATGTTCAAAATTTGTATTTGAACAGCAAGCACAAGCATCGAACCGTACATACATCAATTGAGAAACTCCCAAGGGATTCTACAGACACATCAACGTTGGCCTCTACGTCAGGCAAAAATATGCAGGGTTCAGTGGAACTTGTGGGAGAGTGCAGCAGCAGCCCCCGTCGTTCCTCTGTGTATGAAGTGGAACCCTCACCACGTTATCGCATCCGTGAGGACATCTGCACCGAACAACAGTAGCAACGTAAAATAGGAGGACTTACTTACTTCCTTGGCCGCGCCATAGCTCAAGCGGTTAATCGCTGGCTTCCCACTGCGGCGGGCCGGGTTCGATCCCGGGTCTGGTCAAGTGGAATTTGTGGTGGACAAAGTGGCGCTGGGGCACGTTTTCTCTGAGTACTTCGGTTTCCCCTGCCAATCTTCATTCCACCAATTTCTCCACAATCGCCCTCACCTATCATCTGGGGCTGGTACAATAGGCCAGAAGTGGCCGCAGTACAAGGGACTTAGTTCCACCCCACTAGCAATAACAAATTAATACTCACTTACTTATGGAGCTGAGCCCGTCTTGAGGAGAGGCCAAATCTGTAGCTACTCAAGATTTTCTCAACATTTTATGGAACCCAAAGGTTCATTACCGTGTTCACAATAGCCCTCCATTGGTCCCTATCCTGAGCCAGATCCATCCAATCCATACCACCACATCCTATCTCTCTAAGATAAATTTTAATATTGTCCACCCACCTACGCCTTGGTCTTCCGAGTTGTCTCTTTCCCTCTGGCTTTCCCACCAATATCCTATATGCATTCCTCTTTCCCCTCATTCGTGCTACATGCCCTGCCCACCTCATTCTCCTTGACTTGATTATTCTAATTATACTTGGAGAAGAGTACAAGTTATGAAGCTCCTCATTATGCAGTTGTCTCCAGCCTCCTGTCACTTCATCTCTCTTCGGTCCAAATATTCTCAACACCCTGTTCTCAAACACCCTCAGTCTATGTTCCTCCCTTAATGTCAGAGACCAAGAGTAAGGAAGAAAAAAGTAAGCTATCTCTGTAACAGGCCGTGGAGGTCCATAGGGTTGTGAGACGTTGAGGGTCCCACAGTACCTAGACAATCGGCTCACAGATGGCAGTAAGGTTGTCAGCCCTACGCGCTGGCCGCGCTTTACTCCCCAAGAAAATTATTTAATTAATTCCTGGTACTCATTTCTGTTAGAGGATGCGGCATACTTGTACCTCAATCGCGCAGTTAAGCGATACAGAGGAACTGCAACATGATAGATGCTGGTATAGTTGGACGCGGGGCTGACGACCCAACCGCCATCTGTGAGCCGACTGTCTAGAAAATGTGGGAGCCTCGACGTCTCACAACCCTATGGGCCTTCACGGCCTGTTATAGGGGTATCTTTACCTTTTACTATTCTACACAGTCTATAATATGACTACAACACATTCAAAGTCTTTCAGTCTGCTATGTCTTCACGTTCTCGTCCCTCCGTAACAGGTTCTAGTAGTTGGAATTCTCCTCAACGGTTCCCTGCTCGACGGCTAACGACTGATTTGGTCTGGTATCATCTGATCTGGAAATGTCTGCTGACTAAAGTCAATCAGTTCGTCTTGGCGTCAAGCCCTCTGAGAATCACGACCACAGATTTTTTGAACTGAGACCTTACGCTCGTAGGCCTTATGCAACATATTCTCTGACGAGAGGATGGGTTTGGTACTTATGAATATGCTTGGCCTTTCGTCAAGTGTACGTATTGCACTTATAGCGTGTTACTGAAAATTGTCCCTTGCACCACACACAACTCCAGTAGAGGCACTGGAAAGCAGATCATACCTATCTTACGTATATCATGCTACAACGGCAACTTAGTCACTTGGACGGTCGTAAGCTTGAACAAATGCCAAGTTTAAGTCTCATATACTTCTCCTACTTGCCTTTGCCGCTGGTCCTCTTTATGTATTCGCAGCGGATCGAACAGAGAACACCACTTCCAACAGCACGGCTTTACGTTGGCGCGGAAACATGTTTACCAGCCCCTTGCTTAGCAACGGACGCCATGTTATATCACGATATACTGTGCATTTATACGACTGTAGAGATGTCTGAAGGCTCCCAGAGCCATCAGATAGTAAAACATGGCCGTGAGAGTCCGTAGGGCTCGGAACTAAGGAACGCTGTCCTGGCGAAGACCAGCAGCAATTTACGATACCTCTATATATAAATACAGCTTACAAAGACAATGTATATCATATGAACTCGTGACGACAAGGGAAATTTCTGAGACGGAGAATACACACGCAACATTGACACGCCTGATCGCCCGGAAATACTTCACTGCAATAAGAAAGTGTGAGGAAATATCTGAACGCAAGTTGAAGCAAGTTCTGAGACCATGACAGGAATTGCAGGAAGCTCTATCATTAGGGTGGCCCAGGGGTGGGGTGGGGGAGATGAGGTACACGAAGCATGTAACATTGAGATGTGCATAGAAATTGTGAAATGAAGAGGCCACTTAGAAACCCTAGGCGCATAAAAATGCATTTTTAAGGTGTATGATGAGAGGGAGTCGTATAATACAGACCAATGGTGGGCTGCTATGAACACGATAATGAGCCTTATGGCTCCCTAAAAGCAGGGCAAACTCTTGAGTACCTCAACGACTCTCCGATGCTCAAGAAGCACTCTATTCCACACAGTCAGTTAACAAGAGCACCATCAAGTCCAATAAACTTACCAGTGTTACCAGCAATATGACGTCAGGGACTTGTACTTTTATGTGTTTCAAATAAACACGCAGAAAGCAAACGCGTCCTCATACTCCACCAACATTTTCCCAATTTTCTTATATATACAGTTACTCAACGAACGCCTGCAACAATCTCCAGCTTTGACTGTTCGCTTCATCAACCCCCCACCCCCGCCACACACCAAAACATACATTCCAAAACAGAGACTCCCCACAGCTTTCCAGATGTATTTCCTTTGCTTTACCTTGATAATCTCGAGGCTGGAATACTGTAAGTAAAGTAAAGCTATCCCTGTACCAGGCCGTGAAGGCCCATAGGGTTGTGAGACGTTGAGGGTCCCACATTTTCTAGAAAATCGGCTCAGAGATGGCGGTAAAGTTGTCAGCCTTACGCACCAGGAAAATTATTTAATTAATTCCTGGTACTCATTTCTGTTAGAGGCTGAGTAAACCCCAGGGCCATAGTGCGGCCGGAAAGATTAGGTCAACTGAAAAAAAAAAAAATCCCGTGACTTCATCGGGACTTAAAGTACTCAGAATTACTGGGTTTTTGGACTTTGTCGATCGTCTGCTATTCTAAAAACTAGAGAATNCATAGTGCGGCCGGAAGGATTAGGTCAACTGAAAAAAAAAAATCCAGTGACTTCATCGGGACTTAAAGTACTCAGAATTACTGGGTTTTTTTGACTTTGTCGATCGTCTGCTATTCTAAAAACTAGAGAACACAACGTTTCAGAAACAGGATCACCGATCCAGTGATTGAGGTTAGCTCTTTCTCGGGGATCCAACAGAGTAGGTGTCTCCCCCCTCACCTGATGATGAAAACAGATGCAGTTTACGAAACGCCGCGTTCTCTAGTTTTTAGAATACTGGACAATGGACAACGTCCAAAACTCCAATTCTGAGTTTTATGCGCCACCGTCAGAACCCTTCAGATTATATTTAAGACCGAAGTAGTTTTGTCATTTTACAAACACAGAGAAAAAGCACAGCCGTTCGCGTCCTTAAAGAAGCTATAAGTAATTACCTGCATACAGTAGAGTCCTTTGAAGGAATTCTCAGAATTTTGTAGAAACCGAACGCTGATTGCAATGTTCAGACAAGGCCGCAAATGGCTTCTAAACTGAGACCCAGTAATTCCGTCTGCACGTGCAATTAAGCTTGTGCCAAGAACACTGAATACAATTTTGTGTCAGACTGAAAGCAATTATAGACCTTGTAATTTGCTACGGTAAAATTTAGTTCCATTCTCTTAAATGGGCACAATAATAGACCCATTTTACTTCTGTGGGGTTTCTTTCTTATTTGAGGATCTCAGAAGGAGATGTTTCACTTTCCGAATGACTGAATTCTCCCGCGACTTCGATATACGACGTATATTGTGATATGTCAACGCATTGCCAGGCAACGGCTCGATAAACACCCCGCGATACACGCACGCAACAATGGAACGGGGTACTGCAACCCGCTGCTACGGAACGGCTCGGTAAAAACACTTCTGTTCACGCGCAATGACGTCACACTCCAATAGTGCTTAGTTATCACGTGAGTTATGTTTTCTATTGTCCGTGCGGAGTCTATATGACGAAGACTTGTTGTAGCTTAGATTAATGTAGAGTGCAGTGTAGTTAAAGAGTGCAGGAGTGTTTTTAGTTGGGTTCCGAGATTCCTGGACGATTGAACAAGAAATGGCAAGAAGATTTCATAGTGAATTGAAGTGATAGTTCCTGTGTTGAGCTCCGTTGCTAGGAGACGACTGGTGGAAACTCAGAATTCTAGTAAGTTTGTAACGGTGAACTGTAAATTGTGTACATCAGCAATAGCGCTGTATTAATTTTAATTAAGAGAGATTGTAACGGAAGTACCAATAATTCCAATCATCCGAACTAGAACCCGTTAATTTCGTCACGCCTATCACCCATACACGTGACAATATATTCTGAAATTTTCAATAACAAACATCAAAAGGAATACACTTCGGCATTAACTGTCCAGCTGCATTTGTTTCAGTCTACTTAACATAACTGCACCCAATTCCTCAAACTGTGGACAGAAGCGCTTCATGTGCCTATTGAAAATATTGCGAAAACCCTGCCCGCACTGCATCAAGTTAATTATGGATTATATTAATTTATGACTCGATATAAGTTTCTAATATTCTGATCTTAAGAGTTCATACTAGGATCTAAAAGTCTGTGACGATGGTATATTGCTACAAGTATTATGTTTATGGACATTATCCATCGTCCTGTCTTTATCTAAAAACCATCCTGTTTATTTTTCAAAACAATGTTTCGGAGACTGGATTCTGTCTCCATCTTCAGGTAAAACGTACTCAGTTGGGTCCAATCGATAGAGTGGAGAGAGAATCCAGTTTCCGAAACGTTGTTTTGAAAAATAAACAGGACGGTTTTTAAATAGAGACAAGACTATGGATAATGTCGAAAAACATAATGGTACCGGCTTCATGTCTTACACTGTTCAGTTTACTGTCATTTGGTTCCAATCTTGTAAGCACCGCGATATAATTTGCTTCCTTCGACATAACAATTCTTAATAACGTATTATGAAGCTTATACTTACTGCTGTCCATCATCTAAGTTTCCGAAACCTGGCAACCTGCCTCAGATTTTAATCTGATCTGTTGTTTACTTTCGGCAATGTTTAGCCTCGTGAGACTGAATCTCTTCATATCAAACATTTTTACTGTCAGTTACTTACTGAGAGCCTCTCTCTAACTTTTGCAATTACCAGAGAAAATCACAGTGAGGTCTTCTGAAATATCAGACGTCAAGATCACTTGAATGGCGTCTCTTGTCTGTCAAGACGCGTTAAATCAGACGCTTTGTCTTTCTGTCAGAAGTCCAAGCGAGTTTGTAAACGTCATGTGAGAACTGCGTACTGCAGACAATTACAGCATTGACTGTGGGGATCTCATTCCAGCTTTTTCATCATTACGAAGTTGAAGTAAAATATTTTTTGAAAATATCGTCTCTACCTACATAGACGTGGAAATCTAAAAATTTTCATGCCGTACTTAGAGATTTGTTTTTAAGTAGCATAGTGGGGAGTGGAGTCCAGCTTGGTCCACTCGGAACGTCGGCCACTGATTGGCCTATTGTACCTGCCCCGGGTGATTATGATGATAGAGAATTTGGTGGAATGAAGATTGGCACGGGAAACCTAAGTACTCGGAGTAAACCTGCCCCAGCGCCATTTTGTCCATCATAAATCACACTTTGACCGGACCCGGGCTCGAACCCGGGCCGCCGCGGTGGGAAGTCAGCGACTAACCGCTTGAGCTATGGCGCGGCCTTACTTAGAGATTTGTTCAAATAAACGCACTAATGTCCATAGAAGTTAGCCTGTGTATCATCACCTCCGTTGGGCTGTGTACATTCAGAACAATGGGTTCGAACCCCACTCAAGGCATGGATGTTTGGTGTGTGTATGCGTTTCTTTTGTGTTTGTGTTGTGCTGTGTTTAGGTAGCGGCCTTGCGACGGGCTGATCACACGTCCAAGGAGTCCTACTGTCTGTGAAAAATTATTAAGTAACAGAATAAGAGGCCTGGGTTGCAAGAGCCACTGGAAAAAAAAAAATCTATCAGTAACAAACACCCATGTGTAAAACCGGGCGCCGGTTCAGCGTCATGCCCCTCACGCACCGACTAAGTGTAACTTGCGTTCTGCTGACTCTCCAGTTACCGCTCCTGAATAACCTGAACAAGGCAATGAATTTTCGGGCCCCATAAAAGACCGGGAATTTCATCAGTAACAGACCGACCACCAGCTTCTCAAATAGCATTCTGCCCCACTTAATAAACTAAAAGTAACAGAATTCGAAAGAACTAATTTTAATTTACCTGTACTAAAATTTATCTTTGTCAGTAAAGAGTCCTCTGGGGTCCAGTGGTGCCAACTGTGACCCATGAACATTCCCTTCCGCATCACCACTAACCTGACGCCGTCTATTACAATCACGGATAATGTTATCGCGTTTATGAAATATCGGTCAGACGCAAACTAATACACAGAAAAAAAAACTATATTGTATTCAGTGTTTAGGTCTCCAGTATCGCCGGCCTGGGCGCATGCGCAGTTCCAGTGGTTACGTAACATCGCGGCTTGTTCTTGACTTCAGACGTGAATATAAACAATCTACCAATGATCTCAGAAGACGCAACAGACAATCTTCTTTAAAAGAATTTTTCTAATTCTTGATTTAATTTTTTTTATATGCTTTTAATTGTGTTCATGCATTTCCAGAAACATTATAACAGTTTAATTTTTATTGATGGCTTTCTCGATGAAAAAGTGGATAACGAATTTAATGTTTTTTATATTGCTTGATTTTATTGTTTTCTTCCTGTCCGCTTCCACCTTTTTATGCATACATTTCCGCACCAACAAACAAAGCTGAACTGCTGCTTTCTTGTTTAATCGGTTATTGTTGTCAATCGGCTATTCTTATCAATTAAGCTGTGTTCCGCTGTGGTCACAAGCTGCGTCTAGTGTATTTAATGTTTGTATTACCGTGTCGAAGCTCTGCACGAATCATTAGTGTTCCAGGGTCCCGTTCAACTCATGTGAAATGTGCGCTATGAACTTAGTCCCTTCTGGAAAGCAAAGTCCCTCTAATGGCCCAGTTGCAGCCGTCTACATGGAATGCTTACACTGCAGTATAAGTACGTGGTAAGAATTCTGGTAAGGGTAGAAGCCTTGGATCGCAAACAGTGGTCATATGACAACAGATATCTTTTCCACAACTCTAAATCCTCTGCACTTAACGAGTAAAGTAGGTCATAGCTTCCAGAAGCCTTTATGCCAAGCTTCATAAGAGGGATTGAATCTCTTCCAGTAGCGACAAGGTATGTGGGATTCTTTTATTGTCATAGGTCATGCAACTCGACGGCTGAGAAGTACTTGTAAATGTACGTACGTGCCTGTTCACAAGGCACATAGTCTGTATATCTAGCCTGAACGTATTTCTGTAAGTATATTCAACGTAAGTAACGCAAACCACGAATAAACATTTGAAATACCTGCAAATATATTCTAGGTGAGCTTTGTTATGTCATTATTGTGATATATGTGAGGAAGAGGAATTTCTGCTCGCGGAATGGAATTCTGAAACATTTTATATGGAGAAACAAAGCAAGGTTATTAGAATTTTCGAAATAATACCGTATATACGAAGAATTTATATTATAACTAATAAATTAAATTTCGGGTTCTCACGACTGTGCACAGTCCCCTCGGATGTGACCCCGTACCAAAGTATATGACGTCACACAGCGGAAGAATGCAGTCTTAAATGAGGAAGTACATTGAAGGTCACTAGAGTAATTCGGTTAAACAAAAGGGAAATTTTAGCACTAAAATAATTATATTTACTCATAATAAGTTATACTTTACTTATTTATTCATAAACTTATACCAAGAATCACCTGATAATTATCTACGCCATTACACAGTGTCCTGTGTACTTAAAATGGATAGTAAGTTAACATAATGGCTTTGAAGTGGGAGATCATTTAATTTGGTTAAGGTTTAGTAATCCATCCCTTTTCTTTCTATAGAAATGTAGTACTTTATTGAGTCCTAATTAAAGTAAACAAAGCAAAAAAAAACTGTGGTTTTAGTCCGCAAGCGAACTATACCGACCGAGCTACCGCCGCTTGTCGGCGTAGTGCCAAATTTAGCGGATAGAGGCTGTCACGTGGTCAGCGCAAAGGATCCCCACGACCGTTAATCTCGGTTTTCTATACCGGAGCCGCTGTTTCCTTGAAATAGCTCCACAATTATCCTCACGAGGCTGAGTGAACCCCGTTCCAGACCCACTAATTCTCAGAAAATCTGGCAGCGCCGGGAATCAAACCCGGGCACACTGAATCTGTAGCCAGAAACTCTGACCAATAAAACAGAGAGGCAGTCCTTTCACACGTTAAACACTCTACAATTCTTCATATGTTTTGCGAATGTATAACGAGGACATATATAATGTCAGACCTGTCTATTTTACCCGGTAGGCCACCTAATTAAAGTAAGATAGTGCTTAATTACCCTCGAATCTATACGGAGGTCAGTGGTCGGGTTTACACCCCGGCCGCTTTATCCCCAGTGAACTGGAGGTTAAATGGGCCCAAAGTCGCGGAGACAACAGAAACTCTTTGTTCCTCTCGGGAGTCGAACTCCTATTCCACACTGTTCCAGCCTGTACGTCAGCCTCTACTGCTCCATTTGCACTGTACTTTACTGGTAACTGTTCTTCAATTTCATTTACAGGCATTTACTGCACTTTGACTTGTTCCCAAGCCCTGTGTTAGTTACGCGAGGAATCGATCAATCAATCCACCCACCGAATCTGACTTCTACTTACTTCTACAGTCAATCAGTAAATCAATCTCTCTACCTATGCATTAAATCCATTCGCCCAACGCCAATCTGAGTATAGGGTAAAAACCGAAGTCGAGGCCACTGTTTAACTTTCATATGTGATTTTAGAACACAGCTCCTGTGTGTGCGCGCGTGTGCGTGCGTGCTTTAACATTATGTAACAAAAAGTTCCGTCCCTAGAGTTTTTGGGGCTTGCCTTACTTTCAAGAAAAAAAGGTCAGTTGTTATTAAAGAAACTAATCTGAAAATATATGTTCGTCTTACCCCTTCAGCAGGACTAACGGGCACTGCCTGGGAACATTCAGCGCAGCATATTTAATTATGAGTGTTCCCCGTAAAACTTGCCACTCCATTAACGCCTCCCCTCCTTTCTCTCTCTCTATCGTTTTTCAAAACATAAAAGTTCATAATTTCTATCCTGAAGAAGTACAAATTAAAACATTGTTAACTGTCCACACGGCAACAAGGTTTACACTTCGTCTCCTGTAATAACCTGATAGGCTCTACAATCTCATACGCAATGCACAAGACCATCAACATATTCGACATCTTATTCTGCAATGTATTTTAACCAGAAAATATGTCATAATTAAAATAGATTCATCTAGCCTTAATAATGTGATTAGAACAAAACAAACCAAACAAACTCCGTGGTTTTAGTCCGCAAACGAACTATACCGAGCGACCGAAGCTTGTCTGCGAAGTTAATGCCAACTTTAGCGGGTAGAGAGTGTCGCGTGGTCAGCGCAACGGATCCCCACACAGTAAATTTCGTTTTCTAGAGCGGAGCCGCTATTTCCTTGAAATAGCTCCTCAATTATCCTCACGAGGCTGAGTGGACCCCATTCCAGACCAACTATTTCTTAGAAAATCTGGTAGCGCCGGGAATCGAACCCGGGCACATTGAATCCGTAGCCAGGAACTCTAAACATGTGTTTAGAAACACATATTTATTTATTTTGCAAATGAATGAAATTATATTTATTGAAATTATATTTACACGTAAAAAATTACCTTTAGGCGTTTTAAGTTTATCTAATTAAAGCTTAAAAATTCAGTTTCTAATCTATACAAAATACACTACTTTTTCATTAGAAAGACTAATCTCTTAATGCTGTTTAAGGAAATAATCACTGCTTAATCTGAGAACCATATAAAATACATAAATACACTGTATTAGTAAACTGCGGACACTGAATCGTTAAATTAGCCTGTACGTACCTTACTTTAAAGGTTACACAAAATATACTTGCATTTCTTGCTCCATCATTAGTTAAGTAACATGTTATGAAGTTATGGGGGATGTAATAGCAAAAAGTGCCTTATCATTCATAAAAGATACACGAGATTTAATCAGCTGGCTTTATAATATATTCACGAAAAGAGTCCTGTTATATTATGAAAAGGAACTACATTCCATCTCTGATGAACAAGGTTCTCTTTGACTCTATCCGTGTTCAAATAACATGGCTCAATACTAAATGTAACACGTTGCACATAAAAGTGTAAATAAATAACAGTAACAAGTATCGCGTCTACTGTATCTCAGGAATATCTGCCTTTCATATATGGATTTCAATATGCTGATACAAGTTCTTCCTCACACTGTTGTACGGGGGTTAGTCACATAGAGAAAAGCTTTACTTGAAAAATGTGATGTTCCAACCATCCTTTCAAATAATAACTGGTAGGCATTTAGACTATACGACTAACTCTACGCCACCCAATATATTACGAATACTTTCTGGATCGACTACCGTCTATAGGTGAATGACACCCATAAAAATTACCCTTTTCAATCATTTTAATTTCATACGGTACCCACACAACAAACATAACCGAATTAGCTTGCTGCAGCTTCATAATCTGTACTCTTCACCAAGTATTGTTAAGGTGACGAAATCAAGGAGGTAGAAACAGGATCCGGCAAGCATCACGCATGGTGGGCACCAAGTATTGTTAAGGTGACGAAATCAAGGAGGTAGAAACAGGATCCGGCAAGCATCACGCATGGGGGTAACCAAGTATTGTTAAGGTGACGAAATCAAGGAGGTAGAAATATGATCCGGCATGCATCACGCATTGGTGAAGTGAGAAATGCAAACAAAATTCTGATCGCAACAGCTGATGAGAAAAGATCACTTCGGAGACCTACGAGTAGATGTGCAGATAAGCAAGCAGTACTTCGGCTGGTCTATAGGATGCTGCAATGTGATTAGTCAGGTCAATAAAGCAACGTCACAATTACCTAACCACGAGCCAATACTGCATAAACAACATTAATTCCTTATGAAGAATGAAGGGGTGAAGACAGGTGACTAAGAGGGGAGAGCAAACTGGCCCGAGCTGCAACTGAGCAGGTCATCTTTTATTCTGTAACTATGCGAGAAACGCCTTATAAAATGTCAGCAATCAAACCACGAAACAGGCAGTAGCTCTGTGTGACGCCTAACAAATGTTTTCTAAACTGATAATGCTCTGACTCTGCTTTTATACAGAGCATTTCCGGAGCTATAGACTGAAACAGATTACGCATTTCAAAATTCTTTCATTGAATTGGATTAAATATCTAAATTACTAAAAAGATGATTTAAGTACACATTAGGCTATACCATATTAAGTTTCCATCAAGCAGCCGGTATTCATACGCCAGTGGGAAATTCAGACATTCTCAGAAAGAATTTTTATTTTGTAAGGTTGCCAACACAAGGCATGATGTCCCCTGATTCATACAGCATATGGACTTCATTAAAACAAACGTTAAAGGTATAGGATATGCAGCTGTAGACTGGATTCAGGTGGCTCAGGATATGAATCTTCGGGTTCTATAAAAGGTGTGGAATTCCTCTAATCAGATGAGAAACTGTTAGCTTCTTCATAAAACCAAATCACAATAATACAAACAGAGACGAAATTTACTTTATGAAGCGGGTTGCATAAGAGACAAGGAACATATCTGATATTACTTACCACAGGATTCCTCAGGTCCCAGACGAGCAGATCACTAGGGAGTGGTTCCTCCAGATTCACTCTCTCCATGAGGTACAAGCTGCGAAATCCTCTTTGAATTGGCCCATGATACGATAGAGGGCCGAGTTTTGATCCTGGTCGCGAAGCCGGGTCGTCAGTGTGGTAAGCGTACAGCATTCGCATTGTGTCGTTCTGAAGGGCAACAAAATTACGTACACATAAATAAAAGAAGAGAACCTGTGGGTGTGTGTTTTGAAGCTCTAACTCGGACACCAAGGAGAACCAACAGCCGAAGCTTCGTATACCTACTTAAGGAAACCTCAAGAAGTGCACCTCAGGCGTATTTTTTCTTTTCATCCCTTCTGTTTACAATTAAGGAATTTACATACATATATATAATATATAAAGACACCTGAAGATGACCATCTAGAGACGAAACATGTTGTGTTAAAGTGTAAGTGTAAGAAAAAGGAACAATTTGTTGCATTATTGACGTACTGTGTTACACATCTGTGCGTCCCGTGTCGTAGATTTACGGCACGTAAAAGATCCTCATGTCTCTAGGAGACCTCTGAGCAAAATTAGGTAACAATTTCCCGCCCAAGTAGTTTTCAATGCCTCGGGTAGATTGGAGAAATATCAGGTACCGACAGCCGACATCGTTGGCTAAACAGGGCTGATAGCACGCACCAGTACCGGTAGGGTACGGCGACAGTATAAATTAAACGGGGACGCACAATGGACCAATAACTGGTCTAAGTGCATGGGGAAACCCACCCCCTTTAATAATAATAATAATAATAATAATAATAATAATAATAACAACAATAATAATAATAATAATACTGTGTTATACATAGACGAATTAATTTACATACAAATTATATTTCTGTGATGAACCAAAGATGGCGACTGTAACGAGTATATGACCTTGGAAACGACACGTGTTTACACAATGTATTATAGGTTTTTTGGGGGTAAAAAATGCAAATTGTCCCCGCGCTTAATTTAGTGTTACATCATGGAAACGTAGGGGGGAATGGATGTAAAGATCCACGTATTCTTGACTTCGGCACTAGTTAAAGGTGAGTAATCAGCCCCGTTACCTAATGGATATGAGGTGGTGTGAGCCCCAGAACCGGTCTCAACGACGTGGAGGGGAAACAATTCTTACGTCTACCGGAAGTTGAACTCCGATCCCTTGGCCGTCCAGCCCGTAGCTGTCGGCAAGGGTAGGGGATTTTTTTTCTATTACCCCCAAACCAGCTGTGATACCCAGCCTACCCCCATGCTGCGATTATCATGGACATCCCCCACCCAAAGAGTAAAGCGGATGGAAGCGTGGAACTAAGCACTTTCCCACAAGGAGTATCAAGTTTAAGGATCCGTGGGACCGTGCCTCCGTTTCCCTATACCCGTTAGAAATGTGATGTTTAATTCACCATGGTGAAATTCTTATTTACATGGGCATTTGATTGAACACAATGACAGTTTCACTTTACTTACGAAATAATAAGCGGAGGAAATAGCGGCTCCGGTCTAGAAAAACGAAATTAACGGCAGTGGCGATTCGTTGCGCTGACCGCGCAACACCGTCTGTCCGCCAAAGTTTCGCCGACAAGCGGCGTTCGCTAGATCGGTATAATTCATTTGCAGACTACAGGCAAGCCGGACACACAAAGAAGAGCGTTGCATTATGGGCCTTATCCTAATAAGACATTACAATATACTTAATTTTTCAATGTAAGATCTCGGAATATTTATGATCATGAGGATTGGAGGGCTTACTTAAAAAAAGGAAAAAATATCTAGCATCTTCTCTGAACATCCATTTATGTTTGTATAACGAGGTACGCAAAAGAATGACATGAATTTTGTACAGTTTTATATGGAGCGTCCATTTCAATATCAAGAAAAGTATATATAATTATATTATAAGGCCGAAATATTATTAATTGCAGACGAAAGGCCATTTACTTTATACGAACGATATTCTCTCCAGTTGTGAATCAATCCAAAATATTTTTGATCTCAATTTTTAACGTATAGTTTACAAACTGTTTGATGTTCAACATTTTAGTTCATAAATTGAAATGCAGCAGACATTACAAAACAGAGAGGTGGCATGGGATTCTCACAGGTCTAGTCTAGGAGACTTAAAAATCCTGAAATCACAGAAGCAGACTGTACTTAGTTGAGTGGTTTCTGGCTGAAGCTTTGAAAAGCTGATGATAATTATTGTTGTATAAAAAAAATTTCCGCCAAAGTAATTAGCATTTTATTGCCAATTACTTCTACTTTAAGTGTTTCTCTGTCTTTAACAAGATCTCCTTAAATGTTTTTACTGCTCCGAAACAACGTTCTTCCATTCACTGAAATATACTTTTATTTCCGTAAAAAAGAAATGTTTACTTAATCTGCGCTTGGCAAGGGATTTTACAACCCCGAGGAGAACCATATGGAAGAGAATATACGCGATTGCTTTGAAACTGTCCCATATTACGCAAGCCTTTGTATTTCGAATGCTGCTGCTCTGTGGTTACACTTCAGTTCCTTCTCCTTGCGCTATAGAAGCTGTGTGTCCCTATGTCGATTCTGGGCTTGAGCACAAAGTACTGGATTAGGTGATTATGGGCTGCAGGGGTGTAATTTTCTGTCCATGTTGTTTCCAGTTTTCGATATTTGTATTGGGCGGATGTGACCAGTGCTGTCGACGTTTCGGAGGTACATGGTCCCTCTAAATGAGTAGGGTTAACGGGTGTCCATGTATGTATACATTTTGGTCTAACAGAGTCAAGGGGCAAGAATGTGAGCTCGTATCCTGTTATGTGCATATGAAAAGAGTGAACAGGGTAATCTCAACAATACATATGTCTCCGGCTGCGGTATCTTGGACACAGAAATAAAGTCTTTCAAACTAAACGACACTCTGGTTCATTATATGAAGTACCTGAAGAAGAATATGCGACAAATATGATACAAATTATTATTTATTTTCCTAGGCCGCGCCATAGTTCAAGCGGTTAGTCGCTGGCTTCCCACCACGGCGGCCCGGGTTCGATCCCGGGTCTGGTCAAGTGGGATTTGTGGTGGACAAAGTGGCGCTGCGGCAGGTTTTTCCCGAGTACTTCGGTTTCCCCTGCCAATCTTCATTCCACCAATTGCTCCACAATCACACTCACCTATCATCTGGGGCTGGTGCATTAGGCCAGAAGTGGGCGCAGTACAAGGGACTTAGTCCCACCCCACTAGCAATAAAAAAAAATACTGTCCCATACAGCACTAACCGACTCTTTCTAACGGAAACGAAGTGACTTATCTGTTACGTAGGAACTGAACTTGTAACCTTTGTTTGGGTCCAGTTCAGACTTCAAAGTGACAGGCGATTCAATTGCAGATGTCATTAGTTAACAAAGTTAGCAATTACACTGTGTCAAAAGGAACAAGGCTATCAAAATACATATGGATAGCTAATCCTTTGTTCGCCCGACTGCATAACATGACTATCGAAAGTCTCTGAAATAACCAAGCAAAAGGTGTCGTATATCGGTACGTTCAAAGTTCTGTTCTGTATTCGGAAGTCTCTGGCGTCGTGTACATTAATCAGCTATTTGTCCCGGGAGACATCTCTATTGGCTTACAGCCATGAAACTGCCATGGGCAAATGAGCCATCGGCAATGCAAATGGATGCCAGAAGAGAAGCCTTGACTCCTGTTGTTACGTTCGATGGATCCAAGTACACAAAATGGGGAAAATGTATATTTTCACGGCGGTGACTATGAAGAATGCCGTCTTCTGGGATGTGGCACCGTGTAGATATTACCTCCTGCTCACGCTGGTTCCTCGATTGAGGATTTTTATACCATGAAGGTGGAGGTGATACGTTCCTCCGAAACGTCGGTTCACAAAAGATCTAGACGGCGCCACATCCCAGAAGACGGCATTCTTCAAAATCATTAGAAGATCACTCAGATCTCGACACGTAAGTAGAGCGGCCAAATGGACACTGTACCTGCTCCTAATGTACCAACAGTGAGACCGGGTTTCTATATCTATTTAGGGTCCTCATCACATAATCTGCACAGTTGGCTTGTACGTACCGAGGAGTAACAGTGTCCTGTAAAGCGGGATACAAAACAAAATACACAATCCTTAGTTTTGTGCACTGCAAATGCAGTGTTCGTGAACTGTAAGAATCACGAATTAATGGCACGAAGGGTTATGCCAATATCAACCGGAAAAGGAGTTGCAGAAAGGTGTCGGATATATTAAATTCTCACAGGCAAATTTGCCTTATTTAGTAACTCCTTTCTTGCAAAATATTGCCATGTAAGTTCATGTAGTGTGACTATAGACGGGTTATGGGTTATGTCCGGATTTACTGGACTCTTTGTTACATCGTGTAACTGCACTTTACAGTTTACTATTACACAAACATACACAATACTGTCCGCAGTCACGTCTTATAACTCAATCAAAACGAAGACAGCACACACACACACACACACACACACATACCCAGCAGGCCCAGCAGTATAACACACGCAGTCACAGGAGTAAGACACAACACAAAGCACAATACACACACGAAAGTAGGAAGAATACTCCGATAGAAGAAGATAGATGTGACTCGCGTATTGAGATACGACATAAGGATGACAAATCCTGAACAGTTTTAATATTTTAATATTTAAAATTTATCAATATATATGACGAATATATATTTTAGTTATTTTAGTATGAAGACAGCAGGGCATGCAATGAAGTAGTTTGACGTACATCGAAAAGCACCTGAAGATGGCACTTTAAACATGCTGAAACATGTAGTGCGGGAGAGAGGAGTGAGGTGAATAAATGTATGCACTGTAAGACGGTTAGAGTAAATCATGGACATGAATCAGTGCAACGGGAGGCTAAAATATAACATTATTAAAAGTTGGATCAGGTTTAACCCCAGAACAGCAATCTCTAGTTGCAATACGCTTGCTTCTATGATTGTACTAATGGCAACCCTGTTTCCACATCTTTCATCCCACTTTTGTCCCAGTTAGGTTTAAAGGAAGGAAATGGTATCCAGTGGGTCACGGATGTGTGGACCCTGGACGTGGCCCAACTCAGTGGGTTCCTCTGCAGTCACTTCACAGTCTGCACACGGAAGAACGCTTTGTTCCCAGAAAGCTTGCACACACCAGGACTTCTAATATCCGATTACGGTTAACGTCATTGCAATCTTAGCTCCAAGACTTAAGGCAGAAAGTTAATTTGTGTTAGTTATAAGCTTCGTTCATATAAAAGAACATACGTTATGATGGGTGCTCATACCTAGGGAAAACAATTTAATAACCTCACTTTGTACTTTATTTGAAGATGGTTTCCTTCTATTGTCTAGTAACTTCCGAGAAATTTGAAAGAGATGTCGGTAGCGTGTAGTGAGTGAAGAAAAGTGAAACGTTAGTCAAAGCATTATGCCCAGATCGGGGTCGAAGCAGAAGCTTTTACAAAGAGAGACAAGTGACAGCCACATATGGCAGTGATTTGTACGTTCAGAATAGTTTCGTGGCTAAGTAAATAGTTTATACTCCGTTAGGATAGTGTGGGCTATGATGGTATCGAACAAGCCGTCACCAGGACGTGACGTTGACGTGCTACTCCATAAGGCACTAAACATGGCGTGCTGTTCCACAAAATTTAATTTTGAATGACTTTTGCAACATGAACCTGACAACATGGTTATGTTTGAAACGAGGATGTGCTGAAAGTTTCACTCTACATGAAGTGACATCTCTGTACGGGATTTCCCCTTTTTCGTTCTCTCCCGCCATTAAATTTCCAGGAATATGCCGTTGCTTCATGTAACACATGATCTGGCTCCCGCCCACTGAGGATCTATGCTGTTTGCATGAGAGGAGCGGGTGGAGGACACTGCAGCCGGAACACGTCAAGA
Source organism: Cryptotermes secundus (assembly GCF_002891405.2). NCBI lineage: Eukaryota > Metazoa > Arthropoda > Insecta > Blattodea > Kalotermitidae > Cryptotermes > Cryptotermes secundus. Next base: position 257,460 of record NW_019722439.1, on the reverse strand, counting down.
AACGGTGAACACGGTTCCAATTGACGACATGATTAGTGATTAGCCGGTCCGGAGTGAGGTAAAAAGAAAAAAAAAACTGTAGGAAATATGAATATGAAATTCAAACAAACACAAAAATAATGTAATTACACGAAATACGTGCTGGCAACGTTGCGTAATATGACGGAATATGAGAGCACAAATTCTTTCCGATTTTCAGCATTCATTCCCACGCATTTCAAATCATCGAATGCCTTTAATATATTATTCAGTCGATAAATCTCTATCCAAATATTTCCCTATGCAAATTCATTTTAGATTTTCATACAGCGGGATGAACCTGAGAAGTACATAGCTCTTATCTCCTGCATTTCTTCGTATTTCTTTCACAAGTAATGTATTCTGATCATTAGTAGCAAAGTTGATGAAACGGTCCCTTCTCAGCGATGCCATGTTTTTTAATGCAACAGGGCTCTAATTTCTTAGTATTTTTTATTGCTAGTGGGGTGGGACTATGTCAGAATATTAAAAAAATATAAGCCTATAACCTATTAACATGTGCTTCGAAGTCGTACTGTCATAGTTAAGAAATAAAAACAAACCTCACTTACACGGAGCCTCAAATTAAACTAGAATTTCCATTTTCCTAACTTGGTAATAGCTAAAAATTTAAAGCGTTTTTTTTTTGTAGAACGATCTATTATGGTCGGGAATAAAAAAATGGCCGCCAGATCAATTATATTATAATGAAATATAAGTTTATTTACGTGAAGGGCTATGTATTTAGTTGTGAGTAAGCTTCGTTTAACTGTTAATGAGAGAAAGAACCTTTGCTAATCTTCACGTGTATTCGAAAGACCTCTGTTCAGCATAAAATACACGAGTATTATTATTATTATTATTGAGAGGGTCGGTTTCCCATGCACTTAGACCAGTTATTGGTCCACTGTACGTCCCCCTTTAATTTCTACTGTATCAGCCCTTTTCAGCCAACGAGGTCGGCCCTCGGTACCTGATATTTCCCCCATCTACCAGAGGCATTAGAAACTACTTGGGCGGGAAATTGTTGCCTAATTTTGCTCAGAGGTCCCCTAGAGACATGAGGATCTTTTACGTGCCGTAAATCTATGACACGGGACCCACGGCTTAAAGTCCCTCCCGGAGGACTTGTTCCCTGTATTTTTCCGCCCTTAAAAATTCCACGAGTCATGAGGTGGGAACGTTACCCCTAGACTACGGAGGCCGCTAAATACACGAGTAGCTACACGTTAGGAAATGCACTCACGGTATCATTTTTTGTTAAATTTATTCCAGAACCAAAAGACTTACTGAAACTTTTATTGCACATAAAGCACGTTCTTTGATTTTCTTCACAAGTATGCGCTCGAAATATTTTCACAGCTATAAATGTTTAGCTAATTACGTTCGAGAAACTGGCAGATGCAAGAGTAGGTCTTCATGCAAAGTGTGCCTTACTCTTAACCGAAAAAAAACTCCGTAGCCTGTAGCCCACAAGAGAACTATACCAATTGAGCGACCGCCGTTTATCGGCGAAGTTAGTGCCAACTTTGGCGGATAGAGTGTGTCGCGTCAGCGCAACGGATCCCCGCTTCCGTTAATCTCTGTTTTCTAGACCGGAGCCGCTATTTCCTTGAAATAGCTCCTCAGTTATCCTTGCGAGGTTGAGTGCACCCCGTTCCAGACCCACGATTTCTCAGAAAAATCTGGTAAAGCCGGGAATCGAACCTGGACCTCTGGATCTATAGCCAGGAACTTTGACCACTAGACCACAGAGGCGGTCACTCTTAAACCGATTCAATCAAAATTAGAGTGTGTCTGCAGATTTCATTAGATATCACCAATAGCTTATTTAATGAAAATTCATGAAAAAAGAATTATGGACGGACTGGATGAACTTAACAGATGCTTCGCAGGATTGTGAACGCACTTAAAAGCAAAGGGGAGAATCGTGAAAATTTGTTTCTGTGCCTTGAAAACACCGGTTGTTCCTCATATACAGTGAGAGTGGCTTCATTAAACAAGAACTGTTATTATCTGTACGTATTTTCTCCAGTCTCTTCTGAATGGTATCTTAATGAACCATCAGCGTAACTTCAAAATTGTGTAAGGTCATTTAAGTTTTCTATGGCGACTTTAATGGACTTTAAAAATATTTTGTATTCATATTTTGAACACTAAAACCTATCTACACGAAACTGAGCTGTGTAACGCCAGGGCAATAACTTCAAACTGGCTGACTGTTATTAGCACTTCACACCACAAAATCTGCCTGACCACAATATCACACCTCTCCTTTTATGGAGGCCTCAGTTTTCAGAATAACTGCCAGATTTTGTAGAAATGTGAAACGTGTTTCAGGCTTTCGTTTTTACAGACTTCATAAAGTAAATCTTTCCTCAGAACAGAAAATCTTTTCACATCCTGAAACAATTAGGTTGAAATTATCTCATAAACTCAGCATCTTAATATTCTTTCTTGTTCTTTCTGAATGAAGGTTAAGACATAAACGTTTATACGCAAGTACGGTGCCGGGATAGCTCAGGCGGTATAGTGACGGGTCCTCTCCACAGCGTCCGGGCCGACTGTGGCCCAGCCAGTCTCCTACGAAATGGGTACCGCCGGTTCTTTCCCTGGGATTAAAGAGGCCGGGGCGTCCTCCAACCAGGACTGAGGTCAAGAATGGTGGAGCCGTACCTCTACTCCCTCTAAACTCCGTGGCCTATAGTCCGCAAGCGAACTATACCGACTGAGCGACCGCCGATTGTCGGCGAAGTTAGTTCCAACTTTAGCGGATAGATGGTGTCGCGCGGTCAGCGCAACGGATCCCCACAGCCGTTGAGCTCGGTTTTCTAGACCGGAGCCGCTATTTCCTTCAAATAGCTCCACAATTATCCTCACGAAGCTCAGTGGGTCCCGTTCCACTACTTCTCATAAATCTGGTAGCGCCGGGAATCTAACCCGGACCTCTGGATCTGTAGCCAGGAACTCTGTCAAGTAGACCACAGAGGAGGTCCTTCTACTCCCTCCCGTAATGCTTAATTAAGCACGGGGACGACTTTACCTTTCATTCTATTTCGTTAAGGAAAGAAAATAGTCGCAAAGAGATGACCATATCAGCCGATAAACTGTAAGAGAGACACTGTTATATGATGTCGCATTTCTGTGCGGGTGCGCGCGCAGGCAGAGGAGTCGGACGGTCATCTCTTCAAGTGGGGCTGCCTCAGAGTGCATTGTAATTTCGTTTTGCGATTGCACCTTCCAAAAAACTCACCGTAGCGGAGAATCACAGAACATTCTTCGACATGAACACTGAACTACACAACGACACTTCCAAACGAGACTAACGGCCGTGGGGAACCGTTGCGCTGAACACGTGACACCCTCTATCCGCAAAAGCTGGCATCAACTTCGCCGACAAGCGGCGGTCGCTCGGTCGGTAAATGGAAGTAAAATATTGTAAACAACCTTACAGAGATAGGGCGGGAGGCGGATATTGGAGGTCTCTTATAAACGCTCAAGATGCCTCAGAATTTTATGCAGCTGTCAATGTCGTGGCCAGCTGAGCGACTGTCAGGGACTTACCGTGATCCTGAAATCGTGCGGATCGCAAGTGTCGTACCGTCTCCGGAACCTGATGACCGTGTGGGTCCCGTTCTCATACCCCAGCAGCAGCTCGTAGTCTTGGCTCGAGTCCACGTCTGGCTCGGTCCTCTCCAGGGCGTACCGATCCTGTAACCAGACACAACACAAATTCATACTGCAGTCTTCTGGTTTACGTCGTGTAGTATACATTTCGGGGTTACATACTGCCTCTATCTTCAGGATAAAATAGACAATTCCACGGACTTAGTTGATTAGTTAGGCATACACCAGTCGTGATATGATCTGTTTATGAATACGTCCATCACAGCTCGTAAGTATAACAAACAAAAAAATACTCTGTGGTTTTAGTTCGCTTGCGACTATACCGACCGAGCGAGCGCCGCCTGTCGGTGAAGTTAGTGCCAACTTCAGAGGATAGAGGGTGTCGCGTGGTCAGCGCAACGAATCCTCACGGCGGTTAATTTCGGTTCTCTAGATCGAAACCGCGATTTCCTTGAAATAGCTCCTCAATTATCCTCACGAGGCTGAGTGTACCCCGTTTAAGACCCACTACTTCTCAGAAAATCTTGTGGCGCCGAGAATCGAACCCGGGACCTCTGACCACTAGACCACAGAGACGGTCTCGTAAGCAACAGTATGTTTGTCCCCTAATTTCTACATGGTGGGTCACGGTAACTGAGCGGTCTAGGGCATGTACTTACTTCGCTCGCTCGGAAGCCGTGATCGTGAGTTCGAATCCGACACAAAGCATGTATGTTTGGTGTGTGAATGCGTTTATTTTGTTTGTGTTGCCCTGTGTTTAGGTAGAGGTTTTGCGACGAGGTGATCAACCAGCCAAGGAGTCCTACGGTCTGTAAAATGATCATGAAACTGAGAAATGAGCTCTATAGTGCAAAGTGTGTGCAAGAGGAGAAAGAAAAAAAGTCTATATGTAGATATATTTAATAAAGTCAAAGAGAACCTTCCTCTCCTGTTATTAGGCTGCAAAGCTTATTTCTGCACGCCAACCTACCTTTCCCTTTGTCCCACTTTAATTTGTTCTCATTTTTAGGGAATTTTACTTCCTTATTATTCCAGCACTGTCTCCTCTTTGTGCCAAGTAACGAATACTACACAGGAGTCCATATTAAAACTCGAAGAGCACTCATAATGTGACGCCATTTTACAAATTTAAATGAAACACGTAAATGTTTCTTATGATCTGTCGTAAGAAAGAACTAAACGGAGCAGACTCATTCTGAAGTTGCTAATCGTGAGGCCAGTAAACCTGTCATGGAGTCCGAAGCCTCACTGCCGTGTTTACGAGTTCCCATCATATCCTGAGCCAGATGAATCCAGCCCGCACCTTCATATCAAATTTCTCTAACACCCATTTGAATATTCTTCTTCTATTCATGCCTACATCCCCCAACTGATCATCTGTCTTCAGGTTTTACTACTGATAATTTTATGCACTTCTGATAGCTCTCATGCGTTCTACATGATACTCCCATCTCATACACCTTGATTTGCTCATCCTGCTCACCTCATTTGGTGAAGGACGCAGGTCATGAAGTTTTCAATATGCATTCCTTTTCTTGAATTTATGTGACAGATTGCGAAAATATGTTTCTTTCATTCGGCAACGGCTTTACAGCCCTTTATTGGGCTCTGGCCTCTTCTGTTTCGTAATCTTTGCGAGAATATTGTGACGTATTGCGCTATGCAAGACACCCCCTCCCCAGCCAGCGGTGACGTAACAACATCGGAGCGCTGTCGCTGCTACGGTAACAGGCCAGTCAACACTCCGCCCCCTCCCCCGCGGTGACGTAGCAGCACTTCCCACTGTGAAGTAACACGAGAAACTTCTAACCATTAACTTCATTCTCTTTCTGGGGAGTCTGGAAAACACCACCATTAGTCGAGTTCGGTAGCCAGACACTTGGGCCCTGCTTGCGGAGAGCTAGTGTTCCTCCGAACTCTGGTAGGAAGTGTAGGCGAAGCGCTGTTCTAGACATCAGTAACCACTTACCACACTACACGCTGGCATATCTCTGGTGTTTTCAGGCTACAAAAATATTCCGTTCCCTCTTCAGGTATCCGTGGCGAACTCGCTTTACTTTCGCAGTCAGTTAAATTTCATTTGATAAACCTTCTAATTATGTTCAACGACAGCGTACACCAAAGACACTTAATGCAATTTCTTTTTCAATAGTTCTTCCAGCCCATTCAGGGCCCTAGCCTCTTATTCAGTTCCGTAATCATTTTTTTCACAGACGGTAGGACTCATTGGACGAGTGATCAGCCCGTCGTAAGGCCGCTACCTAAACGCAGGACAACACAAACAGAATAAACACATACATAGACATCCATGCCTTGAGTCGGATTCGAACCCACGATTCCAGGGTGTGAGGGAGCGAGAACAGTTCATGCCTTCGATCGTGCGGCTTCTGTGACCGGCACATTTTTTTTTAATTCGCATAGTGGGAGGGGGGTGGAGTCCAGCTGGGTCCACTCGGCACGTCGGCCACTGATTGGTCTATTGTACCTGCCCCGGGTGATTATGATTATGGAGAATCTGGTGGAATGAAGATTGGCAGGGGAAACCGAAGTACTCGGAGAAAAACTACCCCAGCGCCACTTCATCCTCCACAAATCTCACTTGACCAGACCTGGGCTCAAACCCGGACCGCCGCGGTGGGAAGCCAGCGACTAACCGCTTGAGCTATGGCGTGACTGACCAACACACTTCATGCAATACTGTGTAATAATATCAGATTACTATCAATCTATTAAACAAAATATATAAAAGGACAGTGGGAAGCAAGTGTTGTGATTTCACTTGCCATGTGATTTGCTTATAATATTTTAGAAGCAAATTACACTATATCGAAATTTTACAGGAATAAAACGAAAAACTCCTTTTTACATTTACAACAGTGTGGTACTGGCAATGTAATTCAAGTGTCTGACAACAGCCACAGAGCGAATTATAGTCAAGTACCGCAAAACAAACACACAGTAAAACAAAACAAAAATTGAACACAATAAACAGGAAAGAAATACAGATTTAAATAACAACACACTAGAAACTAAATGAAATAAAAGCATTAATACATAAAAATAACAGCAATAAAGGTCAGTCATTTTTACGATACTGAGAAAATAACGGGGTCCACTGGAGAGCTGTTGTGAAAATATAAATTAATCTTTGGGTTCCATAAACCGAGGACAACTTCCAGAGTAGCTCAGCGACTCCTGCTTTCTAGAGCGTGCTACAGTTAATGCTTTGAAGCGCGAAATTCACGCGGATAATATTTGAAAACTGCGTTCGTACCTCACAGGAAACATACTACACCACTCTGTTATTCGCCATTTAGTCTAAGTTAGACAGACATATATACTCTGGGAATGCTGGAAAAGTTGTAAAAGTTAAAGCATGTGATATGCTATTGCCTCTATATCTATGTACTATGGCTCTACAGCCCTTGTGGACCTTGGCGGCTTTTTCGCTTTCTTTGATCTATACATTGTCGACAGGACTCCTTGGACAAGGGATCAGCCCGTCGCAAGGCCGCTATCTACATACAGAACAACATAAACAGAATAGACACACACATACAGACATCCATTCCTTGAGTGGGTTCAAACCCCAATCCCAGTATTCGAGCTGGCGAAGACGGTTCATGCCTTAGTCCGCGCGGCCACTGTGATAGGCTTGCCTGCACATAACAACACAAACAATAGTAGGACGGACAGAACAAGGTGCCTACAATTATGTAAGGGAATTAAAAGGCAAATTGAGCAAAGATGTGAAACTGCAATTGCATTACGAATTAGATACGTTAAGAATAGGCTGTATAAGTACTGTACTGCATAATGAGGAGCTTCATAACTTGTACTCTTCTCCAAGTATAATTAGAATGATCACGTCAAGGAGGATGAGGTGGGCAGGGCATGTAGCACGAATAGGGGAGAAAAGGAATGCATATAGGATAATGGTGGGAAAGCCAGAAGGAAAGAGACCACTGGGAAGACCAAGGCATAGGTGGGTGGACAATATTAAAATGGAGGGCTCTTGTGAACATAGTAATGAACCTTCGGGTTCCATAAAATGCTGGGAAATTCTTGAGTACCTGCAGAATTGGTGGCTCCTCAAGAAAGGCTCAGTTCCGTAAGTAAGTAAGTAAGTATATGTAATGTAATTGCGATGAGAAAGCGGAACGGCTTAGAACTGGACTACCGCAGTCAAGGAACGCGGCCCCTGTGAACCAAGAACTAAAATAACCTGATCAATAATTGATTCATGTTTAGCCTTATTGAAAACTTCACACAGCCGTCCCTATCGCACCACCGTAATATTTTATTATGCTCCAGTATTCTTAGAGCATCTCAGCAGGAGGGTCAGCCTGTCTTGCTTATGTCCACATACCAAACAGGGAGTGTCCAGGCACACCCTTACTCAGTTCAGGGTCTAATTACAATACAGGAACTCCAAGAGACGTGGACACAGAAGCTCAGATCAAGGTCATGTTTATGAAGAAGAATATTAAGTTTAAGAACTTGTTCTTATATATTTAAAAGCTTAAAATCGACTTCTTGTCTGGGATATCAAAAACATTAATTCCATAGACATGCATAATGTATTAGGGACAGGCACAAGAGTTTTGTAGTCGATACAAAATAAAACTACCGCACGACGAAAGATTGGGATAACCGATAGATTAATTTCCATCTGTAAGTAATTACACTGACCGTTATTTAAACCCTTTAAACCAGGCGGACAATTTCTGTTAATAGTCTGGATTACTCTCTCCACACACACAGACCGCTAATGGCGCTGAGAGGATGTCATTAACCTCATGGTGCGTTAAATCCTTGAAGTTAAGAGGAACAGGTGAAATCATGAGAGATAACAAAGACTAAAAGAGGCTACTTGAGTCTAACAAACACGTGACTGCAATACCTCAATTCGAATGTAGTGCTGAGCACAAGAATGTTGACAATTCTACAGTACAATGACCGCAACTGACCTCAGGGTAATCATATCATATTGAGAAGCAAACATTCACACAGCTGGTCATAAAATTTCCTTACCCTTTATGGAACCCGAAAGTTCATCACTGTATTTACAAAAGACCGCTACTGGGCCTTGTACTGAGCCATATAAATCCAGTCCACAGTCTCATACCGTTTCTCCAGGATCCACAACAAACTCCCGTGTAGGTCTCCTAGCTTTAGGATGCCACAATTAAATTGACTTAACCCACAAAGATTCGTCATGTTACAAGTTCGAAATTACACGTCAATATTCCATTGTAAGGTCGTTATGATGAAGCCGTCAAAATCAGAGACCTTATGTAACATTTCATAACATTCTTGTCATTTTATGGTGAGCTGATAGCCCCAGTTCAATCCCCTTACTAGAGGATCACCAGTTGTCAGCTGTCCGCAATTGTTTATTCATCCTATACGCAGTTTCGTGCAGCTGTACCTCCACTTACCCATACGCCGTCAGATGTGAGGCTTAAGAACAAGGACGTCATCACATTCACCTTCTAGCCTGGTTTCTTGGGGTGGGGTGAGACTGAGACCTCTTGGTACGTCGGTCACAAATTGACCTATTGTACCGGCCCCAGATGATGATGAGTGTGGAGCAGTCGGTGGAATGAGAATTGACAGGGGAAACTGAAGTACTCAGAGACAATCTGCCTAGTGCCACTTTTCCCACCACGAATCTCACATGACCTGACCTGGGCTCGAACTCGGACCGCCGCGGTGGGAAGCCAGCGACTAACCGCTTGAGCTATGGCGCGGCTGCCCCGTTCATGCAGAACATACCCATGCCGTGAACAATATTATTGGAATAATAGCGAAGGCGTACAGTACGAATCCTTTGATATGGCACGGACCTCACGGGAAACGAAAGAAATTAGGAAGGATATACAGACACACGAACAGAAAGGTTAGGGCTCCTTTTATTTTGACAAAATAAGGAAACACCACGCCATGCAGGCGTATGGGGGAGTGGAAATACAGCTCCGCCATTCCTTACCTAGGCACTAAATGGAACTGAAAGATAAGCGTGAAGCTTTGGACATCAGGTATAAACTGATAATGGCGGGCAGCACATTTACTCTCCAGTCACAATTAATGCGTTCCACCAAAATATGCAGAAACTTTTGCGACATCCATTACGTACAGCTCGTAAATACCACTCACTCATTCACCAATGACTCTACAGCTCTTTGGTGGGCTCTGGCAGTTCTCTTCCAGTTTCGTAATCCCATATACGGTCAGTAGGAGTCCTTGGTCGGGGGTACAGCCCGCCGCAGGGCCGCTGCCTACACACAGGACAGCACAAACGGAATAAACGCACACAGACATCCATGCCCTGAGCGAGATTCGAACTCACGGCTCCAGTGTTCGAGCGGGCGAAGACAATTCATGTCCTAGACCAGTGGTTCTAAACCTTTTTGAGATCATAGCCCAGTAAATTCTTTCTTTATAAGACGAGGGAACGGTATAATTGGCAATTCCGTTAATATACAATACTAAAATTATGCACGAAACGCATTACTCGTGACTGAAATGCACGTGTTCCGCCTGGCATTATCCGTTTATTGCCCAAGCGACGATATGTCCTGTAGGATAATTAATTGACGTAAAAATAATTCGCATTCCAAAACTACAGATTATTTTGAAGTCAATTATACTAATATATTTAACAAAACTCTCCCATCTAACTAAACAAGATAACACAATACTCACGTCATCGGAAGATACGTGTATGTTGAACTGATAGAGGGTGCAACTAAGTTCCTGGATCTTCCATCTTCTGTGCTCCTGTGTCTCTGAACTTCCGATCTCTCGAGTTCTTAGAACTAGGAAGATTCCAACTTGTGCAGCCGAAGCACTCCACTTTCAGTGTTCATCCATCAGCTTCGTTTCACCTTTTGTATTCATGTCAGCTGCAAATTTACATCTCATGTTCACACGATCTACTTCATTATACCGTCTGTGTTCACGTGAGCTACTTCATTCTACCTTCTCTGTTCACGTGAGCCACTTCATTATACCTTCTGTCTTCACGTGAGCTACTTCATTCTACCTTCTCTGTTCATGTGAGCCACTTCATTATACCGTCTGTGTTCACGTGAGCTACTTCATTCTACCTTCTCTGTTCACGTGAGCCACTTCATTCTACCCTCTGTGTTCACGTGAGCTACTTCATTCTACATTTTCTGTTCACGTGAGCTACTTCATTATACCGTCTGTGTTCACGTGAGCTACTTCATTATACCGTGTGTGTTCACGTGAGCTACTTCATTCTACCTTCTCTGTTCGCGTGAGCTACTTCATTCCACTTCCTACTTTAACGTACCCCTGAGCCCTCCACATTCTGTTTTCATGTTGAGATGTCACCGAGATGGTAGATTATTCCTGTTCTTACTAACGAATAAAATACATTAATGATTATAGCTCATGTCGTAATGATAAACAAGAAAATGTCGTTAGATGTACTTAAGGCATGTGTGAGAATTAATTGCTTGTTCCGTAGGTTGGTTCAGTAACTTTCCTGCCGTGTTCCGCAGTTGTAACCCTCATAACCTTCCAAAGGGGACTCTTATGTATGAATAATAAGGTTTTTGTATTCCTGTCTAGCAGCCATGAGGGGCGATTAGTGGCTTAATCCAGCAGTCATTGTAATTACAGCGTGGTTGAGGTTGACATAGTGTGCGTGTCGCTTGTCTCTTGTTTCGTCCGTCCGCTAGGTTGTGCTGGTAGCAAGCTTCTGATGACGTCCTCATGTAATTAAGTGAAATTATAAAACTTCAGAAGTCAAGGACAACAGGACAAAACCTGCTTAGAATTATAGCCATCCCTTGTGCAACGCTATACTTATCCACCCTAATTAATAATTGGACATGTTTTAAATTCCAATCTGACAAGTTCTCATTCGTGTGACAAAAAATAAGAGTTATAATAAGAAAAGGGGTAAAAGGTCTTGAGCTCGAAAGAAGCGAGTGGCAGTTACAAACGCCGCTGGGCTGTAGCAAAGCTTTCTAATCTAATATGCCCATCTAATATCGGCTGTTCGTATTCCATCTGCTCCAGTGATCACTGATCATCATCGTCTGCCTCCCGTAGCTTGGGGCAGGGCGTCTTGTCTCGCTCCCCGCCAACTTGAGGTCGAGATGAATCTTGCATCTGTTTCGAGGAGTATCCAAATGTAACTAAGTCTTCGATGTCATCATCATCATCTTCACATCGGGGTGTACGAAATTATCCTGCCTCGAATTCAGTTCCCCATCTCTTTCTTGGACTGCCAGTATCTCTTTCTCCTCTCCATGTAAACGTATTATGGAAGCCTTGTTTTCGTATTCTCGTGTCATATAATCTTCACAGATGTTCTAACCATCAGAATATACACAGTATCACTCCGAATACATTTTTAGACTTCATTGTGTTCAATTATTTCTAATTCTGTCCGTTTAGCTACAAGTTCTGAAGTTCTAACAGGATATTAGAATAACGCTTACGGACTGCTGGGATGTCAGGTCTCTGCATGTACCGATCTCCATGATGTCACATCCAAGTATATCGCATGCATGTATTATTTTGAGTCTCTTAAATTTTCTTCAAATGTTCGTTTATGTAGAGTAAAGCTGTGTTGCTTCTGTTCTGTACTGTCCAGGGTTAACTCCCATGGGACTGTTTTTGTATTTCGAAAGGTTGTTTGTGCTTATCTCCTCTCGTAGTGCCGCAAATATTTTGAAATGTATAATCTTTCTGATTCACATGTGTTATACTGCAGCTCAGACTTTCAATTCAGGTTTATTTACTAAATGACTGCAGTTTGTATCGACAGGAAAAAGTATTAAAATAGTATTCGCCCGAAGTAAAATTTCTACTCAGAGGGTTGGTTATTTTCTTGCTTATTCCCCAACCAAGTTGATGGGAAAAATGCAAAGAAATAGGTCAGGAGGGAACATATTGGATTCAACTGACTGAGGATAGAGACCGCCTTGGATTCATCTGAATTTTCGGGTTCCGTAAAAGTCAAGAAATTTTGTAACTGACCCTGCGACTATCAGCTCCATTACTTACTTACTTACTCATGGAGCTGGGCCTTTCTGGAGGAGCCGCCAGTTCTGCAGCTACTCAAGAATTTCCCAGAATTTTATGGAACCCGAAGGCTCATTACCGTGTTCATAATAGCCCTCCAGCGGTTTCTATCCTGAGCCAGATCAATCCAATCCACATCATCCCATCCTATCTGTTTAAGTTCCATTTTAATATTGTCCACCTACCTACGCCTTGGTCTTACCAGTGGTCTCTTTCCTTCTGGGTTTTCCACCAATATCCTCTATACATTCCTCCTCTCCCCATTCGTGCTACTTGCCTTGCCCATCTCATTTTCCTTGACTTGATCATTCTACTTACACTTGGAGAAGAGTACAAGTTATGAAGCTCCTCATTATGCAGTTTTCTCCAACCTCCTGTCACTTCATCCCTCTTCGGTCCAAATATTCTCCTCAACACCCTGTTCTCAAACACCGTCAGTCCATGTTCCTCCCTTAATGAAATGACTCCATAAGATCACTTATTACGGTTATGCACTCTTATGTACACCACAATGTGGCAAGGTGTTGCTAAACTTAAATCGTTTAACTATAGTTTGAAGCATGAACTGTTATTAACGCCTCGTGTTATGCTGTCATCGGGTGTCAGTTGCTCACTCACTTTGCTCTGAGTATTCATTATATACGTCTCCTCTTGTAGACATTGTAGACTACCTTACTCCTAAATAAGCTTCTCCGTGGTTTTGGTCCACAAGCGGACTATGGCACTAACTTCGTCGACAAGCGGCGGTCGCTCGGTCGGTCAAGCTTCTCTATTATATTTATGAATTCATCCAAGCTCATCTTCTTGCAGTCAGGAATTAAATAATCACTCGAGCATACGGTCTTGCTCCTTTAGTGCCCTTCATTTGTGGAGTCAGGCTCTGAGAGCAGGAGAGGAAGACAGGCCACTCGCTCAGTTATGAGCCGCGGTCTCGGGACTTTGAACGTGGCATCCATAAAGTATATACTTTAGGAGCAGCTCAAGAGGCCCACACCCGAGTGCAGCTCAAGGCGGTAGAGCTACTACCATCCTCTTCTCCTTTACCGTTAATAATTCTATATTTTATGGCTCCATGTCACACTTTCAGTCGTTGAACAACTTTTATTTCTCAAATACGAGTTTAAATTTATCTCCAAAATCTGTCGGTCCAAGTGCCATAACACTGTATTTATTCTTCTATAAACCTATTCCATGGAACACACTTCCTTTCCATTGGGCATACTTGTGTTAACCGTGCTGCCTTGCCTCCGTTAACGGATTCCTTACCAGCATATATAGCCGTTTTATCCCCTGTCAATATATTTCTTTTTTTCTTGGCGCTACAGCCCCAGTGGGCCTAGGCCTACCTCCATTAACTTCTCCGTTCACTTCGGTTTTTCTAGATCTTACACATTCGGTAGGAATCCTTGGGCGGGTAATCAGCTCGTGGCAAGGCCTCTACCTGTACACAAACACAGAAAAACGCACACATACACAAACTAAACATCCATGCCCAGAGTTGGATTCGAATACACGATCCCGGCTTCCGGGCGAGCGAAGACAGTACATGCCTTAGACCGCTCGGCTACTGTGACCGGCAGTGTATAAGAATAATATATAAGAATTCAGTTCGTACCTCACAGGAAACAGATCCGAACCCACGATCCCGGTTTCCGAGCGAGCGAAGACAGTGCATGCCTTAGACCGCTCGGCTACTGTGACCGGCAGTGTATAAGAATAATATATAAGAATTCAGTTCGTACCTCACAGGAAACAGATCCGAACCCACGATCCCGGTTTCCGAGCGAGCGAAGACAGTGCATGCCTTAGACCGCTCGGCTACTGTGACCGGCAGTGTATAAGAATAATATATAAGAATTCAGTTCGTACCTCACAGGAAACAGATCCGAACCCACGATCCCGGTTTCCAAGCGAGCAAAGACAGTGCGTGCCTTAGACCGCTCGGCTACCGTGACCGGCCACCTGTCAATACATTAGTGGAAATTATAGCCAATGAATACAAGAGGTATAATTTTAAATTATTCTAAATTTTAAAATTTAAGAGGATCTTAGAGAGATAGAATTGGACGGTATGGACTGGATTTATCTGGCACAGGATAGGGACCAGTGGAGGGGTCTTGTGAACATGGTAATGAATATTTGTGTTTCATAAAATGCTGGGAAGTTCTTGAGTAGCTGCACAATTGGCGGCTTATCAAGAAGGGCTCAGCTCCGTGAGTGAGTGAGTGATAGTTTGAAATTACCTACTCCACCGATTTAAAAGGCGAAAATGGAACCACAGAGTAAGGGGGGGAGGAGTGTGGTATTATTGGTTGGGCCTCAGTGATCACAGCATTATTTACATATGTAGATGAAAACTTTAAAAAGCAATGGTCAATATCTANAATGGTCAATACTTATTGCACTTGCTTTCACTTAAGAATTTCTGAATTTTTCCGACAGACTGTACTTAAGGATTTTGCGAGATCCTCGGAACAACAGCATTTCCCTAAACAGCATTAACTGGTTGATTTTTGGACTGGAGATGCAATTCATTTTATGTGAGGTAGAAGTGAATTGTTATTTACATAAAGTTCAAGCTTAAAATGGTAAATAATTAGCGCAACTCTCAGACTCCTGGCTCTTTTCTTACAGTTTGATGATCAAACACATCTAATTCGTAATGGCTTGTTGTACTTAGTCACGTGGAATATTTAATGGAAATATTCCTCAAGTTTAATTTAACTAAATTGTTAGTCTTAGGCCATTACTGGAGGGTTTGTCATGCGAGGTGCTTACGTTAACCGAAAAATATCAAATTCTCTAAAGTGCGTTTCTTGGTCTCACTGTGAAGTAATCCTGCAATGTTGCTCTTGCACGCATGGAAACTTTCGCGGGGAAATAAATATAAGATTATTTTATGATCTGGCATTATCAAAGTGCTGTACATTTATAATGTTCTCTTATGGGTTATAATACCGCGTAGTCTGGTAGATATTACCAAACAATTATACCTCGAAACTAGAGGCAATATTTTCTTCCGAAACGTTGGCAAAGGCCTACAGGAGTATATGTTGTAATAATTCAGAAATCAGCAAAATTATTTTAGTTGTTCTTACTTTTGTGCTGATTCTGCTACTGAAAATACTTGCGACTTCTCGTTGCATTCAAAAGCAGCGAGTATTTCCCAAGTGAGCATTACAGACGCAATGTTTTCTGTAAAGTACAAATGGAAAATTTTTAAATATTGTTTGAAAATGTTGGATAACAGTTACCCATATAGAGTTAGTCCAAGTGATTCCCGCGTCTGGTCAAGTGGGATTTGTGGTGGACAAAGTGGCAGGTTTTCTCCGAGTATTTCGGTTTCCCCTGCCAATCTTCATTCCACCAATTGCTCCATAATCACCATCACCTATCATCTGGGGCTGGTATAATAGACCAGAAGTGGTCGCAGTACAAGGGCCTTAGTCCCACTCCACTAGCAATAACAAAAAATAATAGTCCAAGTGATATCCACTAAATCAACTGAGCTACTGCTGTTCTCTGCCAAGCGCGGCTTCTATGGTTCGCGGTACATGAGAACACAATAGGAAGGCCGTTGCAATAAATAAGACACTTTCAGACGCCTGCAATATTCCACGGCCACTACGTCGCGACGACGGTATTATGGGATCTTAAAACAACAGGTCTTCGCCTGAGAAAATGCACAGACCATTAGCGCCGTACATTATATTCACGTGTTTACCCGTCTCATGTTTGTGATTCTGTTTCTGTCTCACAGAAAACACACTATGTCTCAATTACAGAGACGAAGCAGTTAATTCTGTTTAGGGAAATTATCGCCCTTCATTCTAAGAATCGTAAGAAACACAGCCACAAGGAAACTGTGGGAAAATTATAGAAACTCTTATCTCCTGAACAGGCAGCACAGTGACAGAGGAGGCTCAAAAGTAATACGCGTGGTTCTTTTGGGCTAAATGAGGAGTCCGAACGCAAACAGGTGTAGTGGGTTCGGATCTGTTTCCTGTGAGGTACGAACTGAATTCTTATATATTATTCTTATACACTGCCGGTCACAGTAGCCGAGCGGTCTAAGGCATGTACTGTGTTCGCCTGCTTGGAAGCAGGGATCGTGGGTTCGGATCTGTTTCCTGTGAGGTACGAACTGAATTCTTATATATTATTCTTATACACTGCCGGTCACAGTAGCCGAGCGGTNCGACGAGCTGATCACCCGCCCAAGGATTCCTACCGAATGTGTAAGATCTAGAAAAACCGAAGTGAACGGAGAAGTTCATGGAGGTAGGCCTAGGCCCACTGGGGCTGTAGTGCCAAGGGGGGGGGGGAAGAAAGTGTATGTATATGTATTCTGTTACTGGGTGGGCCTCCTTTCAAATGGCTAACAGGCGATAATTTTTCACTCGTACACAAACTATTTATCCTCACAAGATGTAGTCCTTTAAGCAAAGTAATATTTCACGGAGAATATTAATGTCCCTTCAGATGTTACCTATTGTAAAAGCTGTTTGACTATAATGTAGTTTGTGTGGGCTTTAAAATCTCATTCTGATAACAGTTTAACCTTTGAGAACACAATGGTAATTGTATGGATTAACCGCTTTATTATCCAAGAACTGTGCATTCTACCCAAGCTGTGTGTATTCATCTGTTTCATAAGATACTCAGAATGAATCGCGAATATTTCCCCACACAAATTTAAACAGGTTGTCTCTCGTAATTGACATACGTACTTTCCGTGAGATGGGAAGTCAATTTTGTTTACATGTTATTTATATGGCATTCAGGCTGTAGTGAGTCAATATACTGAAGGGTATAAATATACTAAATATATTTACAAGGATTTATTATTAAGACATATATTTATGCGTCAACATATAAAACTCATTTCCGTCTAAGATCTTTTAAATTATATATACTTTTGACACGTTAAACACTCTAAAATTCTGCATATGTTTTCCGAATATTACGATGACATGTACAATGGACGAGCCTGTCTATTTTACCCGCTCGGCCCGAACAGGATGACACTAAAGAGTCCTATTGTATAAATGACAGAACCGGGACGTGGCGACACTCAACTTCCTTTAAAGAGAGGCAGTACAAAAGGCAGGAACCAAATTGGTTCCAAAAATAAAAAAAAATTATTTTAAACTACACTTGTAAACAAATTAATTTAAATAATTTATACACACTTTAATATATTCATGCATATCGCGGTAGTTGTTTAAGAATCAAATTTTATATTCATGACATTGTAATAGTAGTGTCCGCCCATATTGATATATCCTCCTGAAGATGGTCTCTCAGACCGAAATGTGTCAAGGATAAGTAAAGTAAAGTAAGTAAAGGTATCCCTGCAACAGGCCGTGGAGGCCCTTAGGGTTGTGAGATGTTGAGGTTCCCACATTTTCTAGACAGTCGGCTCATAGATGGCGGTAAGATTGTCAGCCCTACGCGCCAGCCGCCCTTTACCCCCAGGAATATCCCTGGTACTCATTTCTGTTAGAGGTTAAGTCGACCTCAGGGCCATAGTGCGGCTGGGATGATTAGGTCAACTGAAAAAAAAATTCATGATTTCATCGGGATTCGATCCCGCGACCTTCCGGCTTGTAGCATAGTGCCTCAACCAACTACGCTACCGCGTGCCCCCAATTTCAAGGATAAAAGATTAAAAACGAAAGAAAGAAAAAATGTATCAGTCACACTGGACGGAGTTGATTAACCTTTTCTAAGACGGAAGGAAAGCTGTCCTGACATCAATACATAACGGGACAGGTCGATTTTAGAACGATATATCGTGTCTAGTTCGTGGCACTATATGCAACCCGCGCAGCCATATCAGATGGCCGAGATCTCCACAATTCACATGTCGCAGACATCGTGTCTTGACTGTTACATGTTTTGACGCATGCCGGTGTGCGGACTACCTAACTCAACTCTACTGACGCAATTGAATTCGACTGAACTCTAAAACTTCCCTTGCTTATAACATCTCGGCACGGACCACGTAGAAAACGCAA
>NW_019722439.1:233402-238092 GCF_002891405.2 Cryptotermes secundus | reverse complement strand
TAAAATATTCCTGCACGGATATCCTGCGTAAGGCAGGCAACATCATATAAAATTTATATGCAAATTAAAAATAAATGCTCTGTGGTAACTTTTGTGGTGGTACAGGAGTAAATGATATATGCGATCGGTAGCCCAATGCCTACTGTTGAACTGAGAATGTAAGTAATAAATAATTTACCTGCCGTATATATTTATAATTTATGTATGTAAGCCCACACTTTTAATGTCTATTCTTCACAAAAAAAAATAAGCCCAGCCATGTTGGTTATTCTATGCAAATCGCTGCTTCTGTGAGAGCGGCTAGCATTATGGAGATTCAAGGGAGATACTATCGCAGTGCTCCATATATTCTCCTCCTCAGGTTTATTAGTACCAGAACCTGCATTGGATGTCAAATACATTTTGAAATGCTACAACAACACCATCAGCGTATAGTTTTAGAAGACATCTCCCCTCCACCCTGACACATATGAATTATTATTACAGAACTCGTTATGTTAATTATACCCTCTGTGTTCATAACTTGGGTGGGTCTCCCTGGTACAAAGATGAGATAAAATGTTGCTCTTAAGTTACGTCGTATTTTCAGGGGAGAAGCTCCCGGATAAGTCACTCACTATGACTGTTTACAAAAATAGCATAATGCCAGTTCAAATGTCTACGGGAAGCCCTTTTTATTATTATACAAACTACCGCACACTCCATCATCACCTTCCGCCAAATGCGTGGGTAGCCTCTCCGGGAAAATCTCTTCTTCTGTGTTTTCATCCCTCAATCTTTTCCTTCCTTCTTTCGCGCGTATATCGCCTTCCCTTCCATTGTCCCTCCGAGTGTTGTTAACTCCACATTTCCTTCTTCAGTTTCTTATGTTAAAACAGTTTAGGAAAATGCCGCTCGGGACATGAGGCTGCAGGGAAGCAATAAACAATATCATCTCTGCTACGTCGCTTCAACATCCTCCGGCCAGGTCTCTCGCTCAGCAGAGGTTCCGAGTGACCGAATCCTGTGAACCGCTACAGCAGCAGAGAAATGAAGGCTCCAACGTGAACAATCCAACTTTCCTATGACACTCAAGTAAACCTCTTACTGAGGTAACATAAAAATGTGAAGCTGTCCCTGTAAGAGTCCGTGAAGCATCCCACATTCTCTATACAATATACTCACAGATGGCGGTAAGTTTGTCAGCCTTGCGCGCCGGCCGTCCTTTACCCCACCCCCAGGAAGATTCCTGGTAGTCTTTTCTGTTAGAGGCTGAGTCGACGCCAGGGCCATAGTGTGGTTGGAAGGATTAGGTCAATTGAAGAAATCCACCTCATCGGGACTCGAACCCGCGTCCTTCAGGCTTGTAGCATAGTTCCTCAACCAATTACGCTACCGCATGCCGCACTGAGGTAACATAAACAGACTATATTCGTGACACATTATAGCCCGTTAAAGTAACTGGTTTACAGGACACACACTCGGATACAGATGGAGCATAAATCTTATAGGGGAATGAACTACAAGGAAATAAATAAATGAACGAGAAGAGAAAGATGTCCCTATTTTTAATTAAACACCACGTCTTTGAGGCCTATGGGGGAGTGGAGACAGAGCTCCATACATTCTTAACCCTAGCCACTTCATGCAACAGAGAATTGCTCTCTCTTACATTGAGTCTCCATGTACAGGTCGTATTTTTAGGCCTGACCTCTCGGTTGCGCGCGACACTTATGGCAAGGAGTTGCGGGAGAGTAGTTGCAGCATACACCGGGAGGAGGAGAGGGTGACGCACTGTGCCTAAGGCCCCTGAGTAACCCACATATATATAGATATATACACAGTACAATCCTTATCTGTTTTAGCGGACTCAACTAATCCACTGCGTGTTCTGTTGAGAGCGATCAGGGTACTTTGGTAGATGAGGACCAAACTACACGGCGTCACATTCCAGAAGACAGTAATCTTAATAGTCACGTCCGCCATGAACTGAAATCTCAAAAAAAGAAATAGCAGGTCTGTGTATAATTTTGTCGCGATGATTACTCTGCCAGACTTCAAATACTAATTAGACATCTGCAGATTTTAAATTAAGTGAATCTGTATTTATAATTGGAAGTCATATACGACTAATAAATTTACATTACGAGGACAAATGGAAAGATATATATATATAATCCATTCATGCATTAAAATATAATATCTCTTTATGAGGACGGCGGAGGGGGGAGCTTATAGGCTTCCATGTTTGAGACACAGTTCCCAAAGAAGGGTCCATGAAAACAACTCGTTAAAAATAAAGAACTGCTTAAGTAACAAAAACAATGCTGGAACGAGATGTCGAGTTAAAGCACACAGCTTGCCTCAAGGCGGTAAGCCCTCCACTCTCTTTCATGTATTCATTTAGCTATCTTCGTAAAGGCCACAGTGACCTAACAACGAGCTTTGGGAAGGTCCACACCCTTGACTTGGAATTGGTTAATTCTAGCGACTATGTTAGAGGGTTTCGGAGTGCATTAGTGCTACATAAAACGGTTAAAACACACATCACCTGTTGGCTTGCATCCGGCAGACTGGCATGCAAGTTAGTCCTTTATAGCGCCCTAAAAACACAACATCGATATAAAGGTTCGGCCACACAGAGCTCTACGTACGCGACGCACGCTACGTACGCTATGTTCGCTATACGAACAGAAAAGTATCTCCCTTTATCACCAATGTGACTTTTCTTTTTCTACAGTTTGTATGTAGAGTATCCTATATATTTGTACGTGGGATGCTAATTGTATGCTCGGTGAATGCTGTGGTATGCAAGGTGTGCTGCTGGTTCTAAAGGGTTCTGACGACGGTGTTTAACACTCAGAATTACTGAGGTCTTGGACTTCGTCCAACGTCCGGTATTCTAGAAACCAGAAAATATAACGTTTCGGAGACTACATCTGTTTCCGAAACGTTTCCTCTTAGATTTTTTTGGAATACCGGATGATGGACAAAGTCCAAAGTCCCAGTAATCCTGAAAGTGTGCTGTAGTGAGCACCTTGCATACCACCGAGCATACACGACATCCCACAGACAAATATACAGAATACGCTACACACCAACAGTGGATCTATACATCCACTCCCCCATACGCCTTCATGGCGTAGTGCTTAATTAGATAAATATAGGGACAAATTTACTCTTTTACATACCAACAATTGAAAAAGAAAATGTCATCAATTCTCTGTTAAGGAACTAGATTTTTAAATGTTTAATGTGATATTAGTATATAAATATTAACAGCAAGTTTATGTAACTAATTTTAATTTGTAATGGCAAAACTCCCTATTCAAGGTCTTCCCTCTAGGACCGGAGAACCTTCTAACGAAGGCCAACGCTGGCCGTTAACACGTAAAGATTTATTTACATATTTTTGTATTAAACTGATCGCATTTCATGGGGTTGCTATTCACTTAAACCTGATCCGAAGTTACGCCCCGGCTGAAATCGGTAGCTATTGGTGCCAGGAGGCCTGTAATGAGGCAGACCTCCCGTCCTCTTGCGGCAGAGGGAAGTCCGATTAATATCGACATTAGCCATGTTCACGGAGAAGAACGCTTCTTGGGAATACCTCCCCGCCTCCTACGGAACCCGGAGTTTCATTACCGTGTTTACAAGAGCTCGCCAGTGGTCCAAATCCTGACCCGTATGAATCCACTCATTCCTTTAAGTTTAATTTTAATATTATCCTCCGATCTACGCACACATATATATATGCAATATATGCAAAATGGGAAGCTTCATAACTTGTACTCTTCTCAAAGTATAATTAGAATGATCAAGTCAAAGAGGATGAGGCGGGCAAGGCATGTAGCACGAATGGGGGAGACGAGGAATGCGTATAGAATATTGATGGGAAAGCCAGCAGGAAAGAGACCACAGGGAAGATCAAGGCGTAGGTCGGTGGACAATATTAAAATGTATCTTAGAGAGACAGAATAGGATTGTATGGATTGGATAGATGTGGCTCAGGATAGGGACCAGTGGAGGGCTCTTGAGAACACGGTAATGAACCTTCGGGTTCCATAAAATGCTGGGAAATTCTTGAATAGCTGCAGAATTGGCTGCTCCTCCAGAAGGGCTCAGCTCCATGAGTAAGTAAGTATATATATATATATGCTTTTATGTTCCTTTCAAAGTTTTCGACTGATATGTACGCATTTTTGATCTCCCCTTTGAACCGACTACCCTAATAATGTTCGGTGGAGTAAAAATTTTGAAGCGACATTAACTAACCTAAATTTATACATCGCTGACGACTCTCATCCGTTCCATTTCTCTCTGCCTACGTCATGTATACAAGTCAGAATTTAAAACGTTGAACTGAAAAGAGTTCTTATTAGTTGGCTGAAGTCAAGGATGAATTGTAGGAGTTGGAAATGTACGGGAACTCCTCTACACCCCGAAGCACAAGTTGACCCCAGTGTTTTGATCGGACAATCCACAGCGCTCCTTCCATACACAACTCCCAAATGATAATTATAGCTGTTGTTCACATGGGACGGACGGACGGTTCCCACTTCCTCCACCCACGCTCGGATGTCTTCTCCAGCTCATCTGTTTTTTATTCACGAGTAAAAAGCATAAAGTACTCCTCCACTGCCTGCAGCGCTCACACAGACAAGCTGTACACAAAGACAGCCATTCCAATTAAAAAATAGCTGCATTCAAA